>NC_092321.1:26439848-26742878 GCF_036785885.1 Coffea arabica
ATGGAAAACAGGAATCGTATCTTCCACTACCTTTGTCAGTTCATGTACCGATTGCTGGTACAACAAGTATAATCTGGCTGGCACCCTTGACCTGGTCCTTCCTACATTGGTCGGTTTAGGGTTCGATTTGCCAGCCGACTGAGCATCACTGCTTAGTGGGCAATTAGCAATCTAGTGTTTCGTACTTCCACACCTTAAACACTTCCGAGTTTTCCTCCAGCAGTTTTCCTCGGTATGGTTCGATTTCCCACAATATCCACACGATACTCAGGAAGCGGAGATCTGGCCTCCCTGTGGAACACCTCTTCCTTGTCCTCTTCCATTTTGGGCTCCCTTCGGAGTACCTCCCCTCGATGTACTCGTAAACCTTTCACCTCCAGCTTTATGACCGATTTTAGAGGGTGGCATGTTTCGATCACTCTGTGTCGATCCTTGATGTCCACCAGGCACCCCTCTCCGTTTTGCGTGAAAATTTCTTACTTGTGCCATAGCAATCTCTATTCTCTGGGCCTTCTCCAAAACCTCCGTAAAAGTGTTAATCTGGGCCGCCGCTAAGGTCTCCTGTCTCTCTACATTGCGCCCCTGTACAAACCTCCTTACCCTCCTTTGTTTCATAGCTATCAATTCAGGAGCAAATTTGGATAATTTCGTAAACTGAGTCTCATACTCAGCAACACTTAAAGTTCCCTGACGGAGCTTAATAAGATCGTCCTTTCTCTTCTCCTGGACGATAGGTGGGAGGTATTTTTCATTAAACTCCCGCATGAACTTCAACCAAGTCCATGCAGTTCCCTCTCTCTCCCACTTAACTCTAACTACATTCCACCAAGCCCTGACTGGACCCTCAAACTAAAAAATAGCAAATTGCACCTGTCTATTCTCCGTATAGTTTAAAGCGGCGAATATATTAATCATTGTTTCTAACCATCTCTCCGCTACCTCAGGGTCCGGTTCTCCCAAGAACTTAGGAGGAGATAACTTTTGGAATCTCTATAGGGCCCTATCTTGCCCCATTTCAGGATCCTTAGGTTGATTCACAGGGGCTTGACCCTGTTGCACTACCAAACGAGCAAGGATGTTAGTCATTTGTTGAATCACAGTTGCCACCTGATCCCCCCTTCCACCTGGGGTCCAGGTTGCGATCTAACAGTTTCACCTCTTTCCCTTCTCAGTTCTTGCACCGGTTCCCGTGCCTGTCTACCCACATGCCCACGATTAGAGCCATGCCCTCGAGTAGCTCCCTGATCCTGGATTCTTCTACCTTTCATGATTCTTGACTAACCAACTATATAAATATAAACAAAATAAGGTATGGCTCAAATAAAACGTTTCCAAATCATAAAGCAGAGACAATAAAACACATTCAAAATAAACATTTCCTTCATATACATAACAAAATAAGTCACATAAAAAGTTAAAAGTACTATACATGCCAACCTAGTCAAGTCAAAGGCTTGAGGCTTATACTAGCCAAGGGACATAGGACAAAACAAACCCTATTTACATCCACCTTAACACGTCAAATTCAAAAACAAAAGGGGACGTGTCATCCTACTATGTCCCTAACTACCTCACAAAAATCTCTCAAACCCTAAACTAGAGGTCTAGCTAGATGCCGACCCAATCGACTCTGCAGGTGCAACTGGCTCCTCCTCAGGATCACTAGGGACCGCAGGCCCTTGACCCTCTTCGGCCAAGTCTTGAGCCACATCCTCCACCAAGGCCCTGCACTCCGTCAAAATACGGTCAGTCCGGTCTCTAATGTCTCCAACTACTCGAACAAGGTGACCATTAGCCGCCTGAGCATGCTCTCTGAAGGCATTAGTCCACTCCTGCTCCTCAAGAACCCGAAGCTTCAAGCTCTCGGATCCTAACTCCCTGTACTCGGACGACTACCTGCAGGCGCTCGATCTCCGTCTGACACCTACGATTGGCGCTACCCAATCATCTCCTCTCATCATCAACTGCAAGTACTACCCGATCGGGGTAGGAGTAAGTCTTCCAACAGTCGCAATGTCGGATCTTACGTGCCGGAGACCACCGACACACAGGTCCACCAAGTTGCTCCTGATAAGAAAGTACACGACAAATAGGCCCCTCAAGGTGTACATGGTCGGTAGATACGGGCTGAGATGGCCCAGCACCCCCTGTCGCATCTTTATCCTCCATAACCTACATTTCAAGTAACAATGCAAAATTAAGCAAGTTAGACATATAAATCGAGGCTAACGGTCTATTCTCAAGTGTAAAACCCTTGCTTATCATAACCAAGCTATAACCAAGGAATATTAAGTATAAATCACTCAATCTACCCAAATCAATTCAAACCTAGACTCTGATACCACCTGTAATGACCCCACCTCCCCTTAGGGCGTACCCTAGGGTTTAGCGAGTCGCCTACCCAACTCTCGCCAGAACTCACTTACTCGAAGCTCGAGAAAAGACCTTACATCCATAGAAAATAAGTAACACAACAAGTTCAAACTTAATGTATACATTGATACTCAACCCAGATACAAGGCTCTACACACCAAAATACTTTAAAGTGTTTACAATTCAAGTACAAACAACTCTAGTTGGGTGCTAGCGCAAGTACAACTTCAAAATTCAAAACAACTAGACTACGCTAGTCTTTACAAATCTCGCGCCTCGCTCGTACCCCCTATAAGGAAAACAAAACTAACGGAGTGTGCTAAAACTCAGTGATGTTCCGAATAGCAAATTAACCATTAATTAATAGTGAATGTAACATAATAGTGAAATAGCGAGCGTTACAAGTCAAGAAAATAAGCAATACACTTTGTACAGCCAACATTTCATATTCAGTATTTCACGTAAAAGGATACAGTTGCTTTTGTAAACCAGTTCCACCATTGCTTGATCAAATAGTAGTTGACACTCCGTCAACTTTCAAGTCAGGTAACTAGTCCAGTAGTACACCACTTAACTCCAATCTCCATCCACCAACCAAACCCCTTACCGGGCCCGAACTCCAAGATAAACACTGGTGGTAATACTCGAGTATACCGATTAGTCGAGCAAATAATACTCCACTCGACAACAATAACTACCTAGGGTTCGTTATCTCATCGACCAGGCCCTTGCCGGCTCGACTCGATTAACTAGCCACAAGATTTCTGGAATTCCAGATACAACTCATATGCATGTATATCAATTCAATTGAAATCAATGAACAGGAATAAATCACATTAGGGCAAGTGCGATAAAGTACACTCTTGCCCTATCAATCCACTCATAGAACATGGAATCACATTGGTCAAGTATTAAATACAAGGGTCAAGTTCAATTAGGTATTTGGAAGCACTCACCCAAGATGTAGTGCTTTTACAGATCACGTCCAGGTAGTACTCCTGGTTTGGAGTCCAAATCTGCGATAAAAAATCGTTTAAGAGCTTTAAAATTCGACTAAGGTTCAAAATTTAAACGTTTCGTTTAATGAGAATCAAGTAGTTGAAATTCATTTGGAGAATATTTGTAAACTCATGCTCGCTCTTTAAACTTTGAAATTTGAAATCTCCATTTGAGTCGAAGTGAGAAGAAAAACGTACTTCTATTAGTCGTTACTTTCATTTTCCAAGGGTACAAGTTTCGACCGAATTCTAACTTATATATCTCTACAAAAGAGGACTCGAATAACCTAGACAATTCGAGTTAGATTCGTCCTCAAATAAGTCGCGAGTATATCTACCTAGCCCTCAAGTGAAAATTTGGGCAGCACGCCCTTTGGGTTTACCCATTTTTCAGCCATTTCTGGTTTCGTTATTTTTCTCAATTTTGCCCAAAATCACACACGAATAATCATACCATAATAGACTTTCAATAGGCTCAATATAACTCAATTACAAAACAATGCTAGCCAATTGACCGGAAATAATGTTTAAGACAAAGAACAAAATAACAAGTTTGACGTTTCTTAGAATTTCGGTCACAACTGAAGCTACGCTTATCCGATTGGGGTACACTTTATACCATTTCGAAGCTAAGACAAAGGGTTACAACTTTCATGAAAACAACTCAACCCAGTTCACAGTTAATCTGGGTCGAATTTGCAGATTACAGAACCATAATTTCATTGTCAGTCTGGTTATCAGCACTGGATTTAAATGGCAATAACTAAAACTACAAAATTTCGATTGAGGCATTTTTAGATGCGTTGGAAAGATGAAATATAAGGATAAAACTTTCATGTTTTGGCCAAATGCTGATTTGATACGAATCAAAGTGAAAAATGAAGCCAAACATGTGAAATCTCAAAACTACCCGCGGAAAAGAACATTTGGCAGTTAGGGGTATTTCAGTCATTTGATTTGATACAGTGCTCAGATTGAGCTGAAATTTTATAGTCAGCTATATAACATCATTTCCTACAACTTTCATGTTTTGACTTAAGTCTGATTCGGCCTCTAACATGAACGAATGAAGCTGGTCAGAAGCAGGGCAGTTTACTCTTAAAGCTGGAAATTTGATGAATTCAAGGTTTACATTCTCATTCATGTCTTGAACCACCATCCCAACTCCCTATCCAAGCTTATAAACATCATATGTTATCTAAACAACAAGAAATACAACTGAACAACTCAAACCCTAACTCAAAAATCCACCATAACCATCAAAACTACTTAAATAAC
Organism: Coffea arabica; assembly: GCF_036785885.1. Taxonomy (NCBI): domain Eukaryota; kingdom Viridiplantae; phylum Streptophyta; class Magnoliopsida; order Gentianales; family Rubiaceae; genus Coffea; species Coffea arabica. The sequence goes on from NC_092321.1 coordinate 26,444,498, forward strand.
CATTATTAGCCAAGAGTATAAGTTGCTATACAAACTTAAACAAGATTAAGGGCAAGAAAAAGGAAAAACAGCCTTAATACCTTGCCAAAGATGTTTGCAAGAGAAACCTCAACTTTTTTCCAAACCTTTAGCACACCAAGCTTCCCAAGTTCCCAAATAAGAGGTTAATCGGTTTAGATTTTCGCTTTTCACTCAACTAAGCTAGAAATCAAGATTGAATGAAATGGTTTTTCTCTCTTGTTTTTCTCCCTCAAGTCTCGGCCACAATGAAGGAAATGAGGCAGAAATGGAGCTCCAAGAAAGGATAAGAAGCTAAGACTTGAGTTGGTCAAGGATGGTTGGATGACTTCCAAGTGTCACCACAAGATTTCATCTTGAATTTTTCTTCTTTTTCCTTTCTTTTTAGTCAAGAATTTTGGCTCTCTCTCTAGAGTAATTAGGGCTGATATTTTTGTACTAATGACATTGAAATTAAGTTAATAAAGTGGTGGTCAAGAGGTATGTTCACTCGGTAACAAACGGTACCCGTCGGTTCACACCGTTTTTGCTTAACTCGCACGTAATAGGGTTTTTACTTACCATTCACTAATTTATTATTATTACTTCTAATCACACATTTAATATCATCTAAAACTCACTCATAATCACTAAATTTTGTACACACTCCGTACCGATTACTCGCACTACGAAAAGACGTGAAAACCCTAGTTTACCTTAACGATGAAAGTAAAGAGGAAACCCTTGGTTCTATGATTAATTGTAACTATTGAGGAAGTGAATGAGTAGTAAAGATATTCTAAAGTAATAATTTCCAAATTAAAGGGAATTTTAAGAAAAATATAAGGGATTTTACAAGTCCTCTCAGATAAAGTCAATAAGTCTCGAAATGAAATGTAGAATAAATATTGAATATATTACATTTTATATTTTAAAGTCAAACTTTGATTCTAATAATTTAAATAATAAGATAGTAAATAATAAGTGAACATCTACAAATTATATGTTTACTTTGGAATTATGAACTTGTCTTAGGAAGTAGCTGTGAGTCAGGAAACAAACCCGAGACTAGAGAGTAATTTATTTGAAATTTGGTGAGTGTTTCCGAATTTATGTGTGTTAACTGTTATGTTTATTTAAGTGAAATTATGTGATATATGTGCTTATTATGGGATATTGCTAGTGATTCATTGTAAAGTGTATCTCAATTGTCCCTCGCCTTCTAAGTCGAGGGTGTACTTTATCGCACTCGACTTAGTTGAGGTTGAAAGTTGATAATTGACTAAATGTTACTATAAATGTGCATGAATGTAAGATGTATGTGTACATTACCGCATCGGCTGAACTGGGCCCCAAAACCCTTTGTTCAACGGACTATTCGAGCCAGCAAAGGGTTTGGTCGGATAGGACGGAAGCTTTGGGTAACTGTTTCAGTATACTCGAGTATTACCCTGAAGTTGGGAGATTATTGAACTGATTATTGAATGTAGGGGATTGTTTATTGTTTTGGAGGACATAAGGAGGTGAATTGGCGGAGTGTGCAATGATATTGAAATGAATGTACAATGACATTGAAATGAGTGTGCAATGATATTGAAATGACTCCCAGAAGGAAGTGGCTCTAATGCGAGCACCGTCTCCTTTTAAAAGTGATTGTTCAGTGAAGTGTTCTGTACTTTATTCAGTAAAGTATTCCTTAGTTGCTTAATTTTGTTATTGGCTTATCTGGTTTAAATGTTTATTGATTGTTGCTTGCATGGAAACCTCACTGGGCGTAAGCTCATCCCCTCAGATTTGTTTTCCTTACAGGAGTTGAAGTTTGAAGAACGATCAAGTAGAGTTAGAGTGTTTTGGGAGGTCCAATGCTATATATTGATGTTAGGACTTGTAGTTTGTATCTCTTGATGGATAGATTTATATTTTACACTAGTTGGTGATGTACTTAAGAGTGAATGTTCAGTTGTTCAATGGTAATGTTATCTCTGAAGTTAATGTAAGTGAGTGAACCCTAGCGAGAGACAGGCAGGCGATCGCTAACTTTTAGGATATGCCCCAGGAGAAGGCCGGATTGTCACATCTGATCCTCTTGGTGTGTATCCGAATGTGCGTCCGATGCTCAGTGAAAGATTTTGTTCCTTCTTATTTTGATTCCTTTCCTTTGCTAGTTGTTTGATCACTTCTACTAATAAAAAATCATTTGAAATATTAGTCCAAATTATCATTTTATTTTGTTAATCATCAAAACCAAGGATTGATCACCCTAAGTCTTTCAATCTTTTTCTTTTTGATGATGACAAAATGATGATTTATTTAATGAAATAAACTGAAGTAGACTCCCCCTTAGCATAGTCAACATTCAAAGAAATATCGTTCAATCTGTTTCCTCTTTTGGTATCATAAAAAATAAAGCATATAAGCATAAAGGGAAGTTGATTATGAATAATTGCAAGTAAAATTCCCCCTAAGATCAAAACCACATCAATTTTCATCATCATTCTCATCAATTCCTCTTTTGGTATCAACATTCAAAGAAATATCATTCAATCTACTTGCTCTTTTCGTATCATAAAAAATAAAGCATATAAGCATAAAGGGAAGTTGATTATGAATAATTGCAAGTAAAATTTCCCCTAAGATCAAAACCACATCAATTTTCATCGTCATTCTCATCAAATATCTCTCCCTTAAAATAACCATGCAAATCAAGTAAATGCAAAAGGGATAACTCACATTCAAAGAGTTACTTCCCTTCAAAGACATATTAACAAATACATACAAGAAAATCAAGTAAAGGATTATTTTTAAAGTAATTTTTACTCTTTCTTACTATAGTTCCTCCTATTTTGAAAAATGAACTAATAGGCACTAAGGGGTACATAAAAGTATCATCAAAATAAGAGTTAATCAACAATAAAGTACATGTGATGCAATTACCTCATTTATTATGAGGATAAGAACATTCTATCTTTCTAATCATGAATGAAGATATAAAGAGTACTAGGTGGGTACCTAATTTATTTCTTTTGTGATGTCAACATTAATAGATAAAACATTTAAATATAAAGTTGACAAATAATATCACAATCATTTCACTTGCATAATATAGTATGCTAGTTTTAACTAAATTAGGGTTATCACAATCAAGCATTTATATGTCCAAATACATCATTTTGAAAGGCATTTTTAAACATAGGACATATATGAATAGAATTTCAAAATAAGTAGGCATTCCAAATCCACGTGTTATATTCTCATAAGATGCAAATTAGGATACATGTCAATTAAGCATTCCAATATCATCTATTTGCCTCATACACAATTCAAAGTAAAAAAGTTTAACTTTTAAAAGCATACCTCAATAATATTCCATCTACTTATAATAATATCATTCTCATTGTTCAAAGTAGATGCAAGTTTTAATGGTGCAAAGTTGAATTTGGTGGATGAGAACTTCATTTCTTTCTTCTTTCCAAACCTCCAAACTATTTATGATAACTTTCTAAGTATGGCTTGAGGATAGATTGTCTTAAGTTGAGAGAACACGTATTCTTATAAATCACATTCAAATTACACCATTCTTAAATCACAAACTTTGCACAAGTGTACATTAGTAGTGTGATAAAATATATATTTATCACCTTGTACAAGTAATAATAATGATATGCAACTTATATGCCATGAAAACACAAATTCAAGATTATCATCAATTTTTTAACTCAATGAAATTAAAATATTAAGACATTCAAAAAATAATTGATCAAATTTATTTGGACCACCTAAAAATCTTTTAATTTACAAACATCATCCATATTGACTTGGCATACTTTGAAATTTTCACCATATAATTGAGCTAATAAACCTTTAATCAATTTCAAGAATGTGTATCAAATCTTTTCTACGTTCATTCTTCTATTTTACATAAATGAATCATATAAATTCATGCACAATCATACACAATTCAAAAAAAACAAGCATTTTTAAATTAACAAACTAACTAACAAGTATGAACATTTATGTCCATAAATAGAAGCCATATTGGCATTTCTTAAATCTCACATCCTTAAAATTTTCATAAATATAGGAAAATTTTCTATAAATATTACATATTGAAGTATTGCATGAAATACTATTATTTCCTTTAAAATATTTGAAAATTATTTTCTTGTTATTCATATTAGAGTGTATCTTTCTTTTATTACCATTTCGACATTTAAGTTTTTGAGGGACTTGTCAAACATCATCTTTCTTATACACATTTGATTTTACTTTGTGAAGTGTAAATTTCTCCTTCTTAACCTACATCACTTTGGCTCCTCTATCAAAATTTGTTTTCTTAAAACATGTATCAATCTTATGACCAATTTTTCCACCAAATAGCAAGTTAGTTTAGGTTTAACAAAAATTTTCTTATTATCACTAGACTTTTTGGAATCATTTTTACTTTTATATCAAGTTTTATTTTCTTTGTTTTTATTTGTAAAGTCATTTAAGTATAAAATCAAATTATCCATTCTCCTCTTAATATTTACATGTTCAAATTTTATAGATTCACAAGTGTTAAATTTTGTTTTGAATATTTCATTTTCCTTTTTCAATTCCTTCTTTGTATTTTCAACTTTTTTGTAAGACTCATTTAACTTATCTATAGTGAGTTCTAAATTCACGTTTTCTTCTTTAATTTGAGTCTTCTCTAAAGTACATTCATCCATTTAAAATTTTAATGTCTTATTTAATTCATTAGCTTCTTTTAACTTTTTTTTTTTACAAATTTCTAACAATCTTTTCGATTATTAAATCATCTATTTTATATTCCTTATTAGAATTTGAAGTTGAACATTCTTCCTTTTCTTTACTAAAATTGAAATTTTTTTGATTATAGATCTTTTCTAATCTTCTCCAAAAATTTTGAGCACTTTTACAATATTTTACTCTTTTTAGTTCATCTTGATTCAACACTTTACAAAGAATATCCATAACTTGTATATTTTGTGCCAACATTCTTTTATCATTCTCATTTAATTCTTTTTTGGTCTTTTCGCAATAGATTTAATAAAGGTTTCTATCCTGTTTTTCCACACATCATATTCTTTGCCATAAAAAATCAAAGGTTCATCAATGAGTGTTCGTAGCAAAAAATTGATTGCCATAATGATCTTGTCTCTAAATTAGTTAAGCTTGATCAATAGAGATCAAATTCTGATACCAATTGTAAGGTCCAAAACAATCTAAGAGGGGGGTGAATTAAGTTGATAAAAAATAAAGCAAGGAAAGGTTAAATTTTCACCCAATTATTCAACCAAAATAGCTTAACTAAACAAGCACTCAAGCAATCACAATATCAAGAGATATAAGCAAATTAAACCATACAAACAAGTAACAAAAAAAAAGAAAAAAAATAAGGTAAAAGGAGTGCAAACCAAACAACTCTCCAAACATCTCCCAAACTTAGAGTCAACCAAGTGCTTCTTCCAATTGTTGGTGATGCAAACCAACTTGTACAAAGAAGGGCTCACCCCTTGTTCATACTAAGTATCCCAACTTTAGTTGAGCCAAGAGATTTTACAACTCTTCCTAGTTAACTCTTTAAGTTACAATTGAATGTTCACCCTAATACTGAAGAGGCACTTACAAGTGAGAGTCGTTTTCTCCAAGGTTTTACTCCCCTTCAATTAGAAAATTCACAAATCCAATAACTTTTCCCACACTTATACAATATTCAAAATATTTTTCTACCCAAAAAGCACTCTTGAAAGCTTGTATGTCATGTAGACAAAATTCTATCATATTTTTAGATTTCGAGGTATTTATAGGTAGTGAAAATTTGCCCCACAAGTCTCCCCAATGGTCAAAAAATTAGCTATTAAAAAACTAGCCGTTAGAGCTATTGGACATTCGATTTTGCATTCGACACTCGGTCAAACATTCAATCCTGCATTCGACATTGCACCTGAAGATCTATCGAGTGAGTTTTTACTTGGAGTTTCTGTGACAGCCCCACCTCCCCCTAAGGCGAACCAAAGGGTTCGGCGGACCGCCTGCCCAACTCTCGCAAGGACTATGGAGTGAAATCACACAAAACCCTGCATAATGCGTGAGGGATCCACAAGAAAACAAACAAATCGGAGACTACTAAGTTGAAAACATGATTTCTAAACCACACGGTGACATGGTACTTCGATTAAACGTTCAACGAAAATGAAACGGAAGCGAAAATGAAAATGAAAACTGGAAAGAAAAGCTGCCATGTCACAATTCAGCCGAGATCAGGCCGAATTGGAGGCAGTAGCTCATCCCAACAGTCATTCAATTCTCCTGCCAATCCGGCTAGCTATCCGGCCAAGATCCGGCCAGATATGAGGCCGGATTCGATGAACAGTGCCCCCCCAAAGTTGTTTTCTTCTTTGTTCACGTTCCACACTCGCCCGACATTCTACCAAATACAAGAAAAGTCCCACAGCCATAGAAACATAACAGCTCAAACAAATGCACTTAATTTACAGGGTTAAACACTTAGATACATAGATTGAAAACGTTACAAGTCATAATGATTTCAAAGTTTGTCCCCTGTAAGGAAAACAAAAAGGTAACGGGGAGGGGTGAGCTTACGCTCAATGAGGTACCAAAAGTACAAAGAGTAAAGAATCATATAACTTCATTTTAAATCAGTCAGATTTACACACGAAACGAGAAAATAAACAAACACCTCAAATAGAAAGGATACAGATGGCTCTCAGGAACCCAATTCTCGTCACAGTACTTGATCCCAAATTCGTTGACCCTCCGTCAACGTGTAATGTAACAAACATGTCCGTAGACCCCAATTTTCATCAAATTCCGCCCACCAAACATACCTCTTACCGGGCCCGAACACCTCAACAGAAATAGAAGTGTTAATACTCGAGTATACCGGAAATCCAGAGTGTGACGACCCCACCTCCCCCTAAGGCGAACCAGAGGGTTCGGCGGGCCGCCTGCCCAGCTCTCGCCGAGACTCAGTCGTTCACTACAATCCTCAAACAGATTACAAGATAAAACTCAAATATTACATCAAATTCTCCAATAATTACATGTCATAAGTGAAGCGGAAACGATTTCCAACTATACATAAAATGATTCCACATCCGAACGGTACAAAATATAACAATTCCAACTAAGCCATCCAATCACGCGCACAAGTACTACAAGCCTTCCTTCACCACGAGCCCTGTGGAGGGGAATAAAATATTTTTGGGGTGAGCTAGAAGCTCAGCGAGTAACCAGTAAAATCATTAAACAAATATATTTCATAATGTTGCATTTCGATCATTTCGATGATGTCATGATTCAGAGATCAAATGTTCGTTTAGTGCTCTCGTGAGCCGGTGAAATCATAGCACTTGAACACCCAACGCTCAATTATTTCATTTAACATTAACTCACGAACTCACGAAAGTGGGAGCAACATCGGTGCTCCAGATAACCATGAACATGAACCATAAACAAGGTGGAGACGTTGGTGTCCAGCACAAGACTTTCCCAGAACTCATTGAAGCCAAATCATGTCATGAATTCACATGCAAGCACGCATGATATGCAATCGAATCATGAATGCAAGAAACATTTCACAAGTACTTTGGAAATAGTTTGAGGTCACTCACCTCAATGGCTCAGAAATCATCCATCATATAACATTGCCTTGCTCAAACCCAAGTCTTAGATCACAAACTCAATGCAATCAAGTCCTTTCAAAGTTCGGACAGCACTTCCCCTGAATTTGCTTACTTTTCCAGCCGTCATGGCTTCATTATTTTTCTCATTCCAACCCAAAGGTACACACACAACAACAAGTTCATCCAATAGCCATTCAGCAAACTCCAAGTAGTACAAAGACAAGTCAAGCTAGGGAAAAGTCCGGAAATGAAAGTTAAACGCAAAACCAGAAAAACAGTTTTGACGTCATTTTGCGGTAATGGTGCCAAAAGCACTACGATGGTCGGATGAAAATCCAAGATCCACCGTTTCGAAGCTAAGAACCAGGGCTACAACAATGTAGAAGGTCACTCAGTCCAAATCCCAGCACAACTAAGTCAAATATGCCAAATAACAAACCAGAACCGTACTTGCAGGTTTACAAATTACACTATGCTGTAATCAGTACAACTCAGTCTATACAGGTCCGAATGCAGAAATTCCAAAGGCATATGGTAGCTAGGGCATCAAGCTACATTTCATCAGAAGACCTCAACCACCAAATCCAAAGCAATTCCAGTTAAAACAGACGATTACAGGCGTAGTTCGTACATTCTGATGAACCCAGAACAGCAATAGTAATTTCGGCTTATCTCATTCTACACTACTCCAATTGACCTAAAATTTTACAGGAACCCTTAAAACATCAATACCTACAACTTTCATGTTTTGAGCCAAGGCTAATTCGGCCTCTATCTAGGACCAAAAATTTCGGACAGAATGAAGAACCAAGAACCCTAATTTTCCAGATTTCTTCCAAAACAGAATTTACTTGCAATCTTCCACTTTTTCCACCTTCTAGAATCATTAAACATCATTTCCAATCATCATACATAACCACATAATAACAATCATATGAGAACAGAAAAATCCTAATTAAATATAAAACTTCACTAATTTCAACCAAAATCGTGAAATCATCCATAAAATCACTTATTCAACCACCACCAATCACTAATTGAACATTATCAAGATCAAAGGAAAGGTTCCTTAGTCACTTACCATGCAAACCCAAGGAAAGACCCAACTTAGCACCTTTGCTTCTCAAACCACTTCACCACACACCTTAATACCACCAAGAGAAAGGTTTTTATGGAGCAAATCACGGTTTTAACGGTTGGTTTGTGAGATTGGGCAAGAAATAGAAGGAAGAAATTGGAAGCTTTTCTCTCTTTTTGTCTCCAAGAGGTTCGGCCAAGGAGCTTATGAAGAAGATGAATTTTGGGTCAAGTTTTTAATCAATTAGTAAAGGTAGTAAAATGGTCAAAGTCCACCCTTGAGTAAGAAAGTGACACTTGTCACCTTTAGGTTTAAAACTTATCTTTTTGTCTCTCCAATACAAATATCTTAACACATTGTACAATAATATCACTTAATACAAAAATCCAACAAGTTGTCAAAAATATATTGCGTTTACCGCACTTGCGGGTCCCACGTCCAAAATACGCTTTTAATTTCTCAAAAACTAACTGATACTAGAAAAATCATTTTAAAACTATTTTTGCTCATAAACTTTATCTGGGGAATTTTTCTAATAAAGAAAATGAAGAAAAGGCGGGCGTTTAAAAAAATAAACCCTAGAAAATTAGAAAATTTCCGGGTTCTCAAACTCATTTTTTTTCGGGGCGTCACACAGAGTCTCCAATACCCAAAGATTTCCCAGAAATTATCCCCATGGCTTATCAACTTTTCTCGACCAAGTCCTTTGCTGGCTCGATTCAATTGACTACCAAGGAGGTTGAGCTCAGATACAACGTCCAAACGACATCAGATTAAGCACAGATAACAGATTCAAATTTTCACAGTAAATGGGCATACAGACAAGAGAACGAGTGTGATAAAGTACACCCTCGTCTCATACAGAATAAACAGAGGGCACAGTTAATCAAGTCACCACTGCAAGTACAGATGAACCAGTTAAGCCAACAAATTATGGGAGTGGTACACTCACCAGTACAAACAAACAACTTCAACCGTTTCCTCCCGAAGTACTTCCTGAATCACCCACACGTCCTAAACCACCAAGGAAAACAATTGAGACTCGATTTGCGAGTCGTATGTCTATCCACATGAACTACAAATACAAGGATACAGAGGTGTGCTTTCGAGGCGAAAAGGAAACATGAAAACCTAGGACTCAAACAACCTAAAAGCCCTATATTTCTACTAATAGTCAACTCAAACTCAAAAGAATCAAATGCTCGCAAAGATTGGACAGCATTTCCCCTTAATTTCTTCACTTTCCACCCTACAATCAAACACCAAATCTCATCCCAATTCAGCCACAATTGCTCATACAAATCAAAAGCCATGAAGCACACTTAATTAGGGTCACAACACCCTTCAATAACAACCAATTTGCAGCTCCAAAACTAACCCTAATCATGCTCAAAATTAAAAACCCTAAACTGAAATTTCGGTACACAAGCTGAAAATTTCCTTAGGCAAGTAAAACTAGCACATATAAGCTCAATATTACACATAACAAAACTATCAATCCATGGCTAACCATCAATCATCACATGAGGGCAGAAATTTCACTCTAAAATCTGAAACTTACCATAAACCTACTTCAACCCATGAACTTTCTCACAAAACCGCATATTTAACAACTCCAATCCACTAATTTGCAATTATTAAGAGTAAAAAGGAAAGTTCTAGATAAGTTACCTTGGAACCTTAGGAAAGTTAATAGCTTAGGGTTTCTTCTACAAAAATCACTCCACCAAGACCTTTCCTCCTCCTTAGATAACACTTTTATGGAAGGGTTTGCGATTTAATCGGTTAGAACTCAAGATTTGGACAAGAAAATGGATGATGAAATTGAAGTTTTCCCTCTCTTTTCTCCCTCTATGGTTCGGCCAAGATGCAAGAAGGTGAGGATGATTTTTGGTCAAATTTTGTATTTAGTAAAGGTGGAAGAAAGTTGGTCAAAATCCAACCTCCATTGATTCCATGACACTTGTCCTTTCCTATGCTTAATCTCATCCTCTTGTCTCCCAATACTAATTAATCTAGCTAATCTCTAATTGTCCTTTAACACCTTATAAATAATATCCCTTATACAAAAATTTACCTAATCGTCAAAATTTATCGCACTTATCGTACTAGCGGGTCCCACATCCATAATATACTTCAAACTTAACATGAACTAGTTTTTACTAGAAAAATGATTTAAAAACTATATTCACTTATAAAAATCTCTGGAAAATAAATATAATAGGTAAATTAAAGAAAATGCATACGAAGAAATAAACGAAATATAACATAGTTTTTCGGGTTCTCACAGTTTCAAACATTCGATACAGCAGCTGAGGGATGCGTCTGATAGAAGTAGAGAGTTCCAAAGTTTTCTTTTAATCTGTTAGACATTCGATAGTCTAGCTATGCGTTCGATCCATTGTCCGATCATCATGGTCAAATTTCACTTATCCTTTGAATGTCCGATCCTATTGGTGTGTATAAGATACTCAGTGAAAGACTTTGTTCCTTCTTATTTTGTTTACTTTCCTTTGCCAGCCGTTTGAGCACCTATACTAATGAAAAACTCACTTGAAATATTAGTCCAAATCATGATTTTGTTTCATTAATCATCAAAACTAGGGATCGATCAAGCTAAATCTTTCGAATAGTGTTTCAAAAACAAAGAAACAAATAAATAAATAAAATTACAATTAGATGTAAAATTTTTTGTAATATTTTAATTTAAAAATAATGCCTAGCATAAACATGGAAGGTCATGGGACGCCCCCACTTCTCCCAAGTATGAACCCAAGGGTATCGGCGGGACGCCTGCCCAACTCTCGTCAGGACTCGATACCATTCCAATCCGAACTTAAGGTAAATAACCGAATAATAAAAGTCGAACTAAAAAACAAAGTCGCTTCCATACACAAGTGTTCAATCTTACATCACAAGTTTTCAAAATACATCAATTTTTCCAAAATGTACATCCAAAATTCTAATCAAAAGAACCATCAAGTAGGCTCCTCTATAATTCCTTCTTTTTCAGCTCTTGTTAAGGAAAACAAATCTAACAGGGTGACCGAATGCTCGTGAGGTTAAGAAAACATGCACAACACATAGTTCAAATAACAATAGCACTTAAATAAGAATGAAAGCTATAACATTCAAGTAGTTCACAATTAACAATAAAACACACTTGATAAGGATACAAAAGCTATCAGGAGCTATATTCTACTTGCTCGATCCAGTACCTCCATGAGTTGACACCCCGTCAACCGAGTAGGTTATAAATCCGTAGAACTTCACTTACTCTTCCCCGTTCATCATTACACACCCTGCTCCGGGCCCGCACTTCTTTTATATAAGGTGATACTACTTGAGTATGCCAAGCGAGATCTCTCCAATAGATCAAACTTATACAATTTTCTCATGGCTCCCCAAGATTCACGACCAATCTCATGCCTGCTCAAGTCACAAGGTCAGCCGATGAATTTTGGGCGTTTCCCACTATTATCACTAGGAGTCGAGGAGATTCACTCCAATCGACATATGCAATCATAGCATAATTCACTATTGTTGCAACACCTCACTTACTTCACTTAATTCACTTAACAATTCATTTCAAGCAATTCAAATATACTTCACTTAAACGAGAACGAGTACGATAAAGTATACACTTGACTCGACACTTACAAAATACTCAATCAATGAGAACAATTAAGCACGCAACAACATTTCATACACCTGACACTCACCAAGTCAAAACAAAAGTGAGTGAGCGAGCAATTAAGCCTTTAGGCGTCCACTTCGAGATTCTCTTGAAGATGTCCTTGAGCGCCTGAACAAATAAAAAGTACTTTCACTCACAGGCATGCGTTAACCAAGAAAGAAGGCACACTTATTTAGACTAGTCAATACCTCAAAAGAGAACCTTAATCATTCAAAAATAGAGGTTCAAAAGTGAGGATTTATTAACACAAGAGCAACTGATTTCCGCCATGAAATCGAGTTTAAAACGATTAATCAATATGAAAGGATAGGGAAAAGTCTACAAAAACTCATTTCCCAACAAGTCGGAAAAATTCAGTTTTGTGCGTCAAATTTAGAAAATTCAGATCTTGCACTCAGTAGGTCCAAAAATGGAAAACATTATACTGTTGGAATCTTGGTTCAGAGTACTAAAAGTTCCTAGAAGACACTTTTCCAAGATTCTAAACAGAAAGCACTCATTTTGCAACTCAAAGATTCAGTTCTAATAGGACAGGTTTGAACCAGTCTTGGTTTTGCAGTCACCTTTGAAAATTTGGCATAATTCACAGAAAATGAATCAGCCTTGAAATTTGTAGCACAATAAGAGTTCCAAACAAGGTTTCCAACAAAACAAACAGAACTAAATTCGGAGTTTTGAGTATCAAGATAGAGCAGTTCAAGTTTGGTAAATTTTCACTACTAAAACAGTGAATTTCCAGATTTAAAAAGCTATCTTTGTAGCATTATTTGGATATCGAAAGCTTGTTGAAACAACACCAAATTTGGTACACTTAAACCTCTATATGTGGACTACTCCTGTATCAAATTTCACGCAAAAACTCACGTGGAAAGGCAGTTAACAAAACGATTAAAGTTCAAAAAATGTTTCAAGGACAATTTGTCTTCTTGCTTTCCTTTCTTTTCCAAACATTTTGCACAATGAAATCAGTCCAAATTCTATTCATTTTTTTGAAACCAGGGTCCTAGAAACCTTTAATAAACACTTGATGGTTGATTTACATCAAAATTTTTGAAATAAAACATCTTACAAGAAAATAGACCAGTCGGCCAGCAAGAAGGAAAAGCTTTCCAGTTTTCCAGCTTTATCGTGCTTCCAAAATCAGGCCATATCTCACTCAATACAAGTTCAAATTATGAATGGCAGATGGCGTTGGAAACTAGGTTCAAAATAGTTCATTTCATCAGAAGAAAACATTTCCAAAATCGGTGTACAAGTAGTTCGAATTCAAGTCACAATTTGCAGCTTCTCATGTCCATTCGAACAGACATTCAGAACAGGGTAGCAAATTTTGCAGAATCACTACGGATGACTCAAAATGAACTAGCAGGTGAATTTTATTCCGTTAGAAAGCTATGGATGTCTAGTTTTGAATGCCGCTAACGGAACTCAATTTTGACTTTTGCACAAATAGTTATGTTCGATCAAAGATGTACTGTTTGGCTGCCCAGATTACCATTTCCAGATTTCTTTCTCTTTTGAAAATCCAAGTTTTGCTCAACAAAATGCAACGATTTTGGAAGACACTTTCTACACACAATATACAACATATCTAAACCAATTTCACAGCCAACAAACATCAAAAATTTTGAAATAAAACAGAGTAACATGAGCAGAAATTTTCAGCCAACTTGCACTTCCAACTTTCCTTTGATTTTTCTTTCACTTTCTAACCGTATTCATCTCAAATAACACGTAAACAACCACAATCAACTAATTACACCTCAAGGCAGCAACCTAAAGGCATCATCAAGTCCGCTAGCCTAGTATTAAAATAAGAAAAAATGAATTTCCTCAAGTCCTCTACCTATATCAAGCTTAGGGTTGTCAAACCCATGAAATCTAAGCTTGATTCTTGAAGAAAATGGAGAGATTGCAAGAGTTGTTGGTTACCTCCATTGTTCTTGAAGAAACCAGAATTTTCACCACAAAAATCTCCAAGAATTCCCACTAGATGATGTCCTCCTCCAAGCTAAAGTTAATCTCCAAGTAGTTTCGAAGTTGGGTGCAAATTTGGAAGTGAAATGGAACAACAATTGAGCAAGATGAAGTGAAGCTTTCTTTCTTCTTCCTTTGCTGTTTTCGACCGGCTCCAAGAGAGAGAAGAGAGAGGGTTTTGTGTTGAGTGAAGCTTCTCTTGGAAGCTTTAAGAATTTGTGGCCAAAAGTTGTACAAAAGTCAACTAGGAATGGTGCGCGAATAGTCCCGAAAGATGAAGTGAAGCTTTTTTCTTCTTCCTTTGCTGCTTTCGGCCAGCTCCACGAGAGCGAAGAGAGAGGGTTTTGTGTTGAGTGAAGCTTCTCTTGGAAGCTTTAAGAATTTGTGGCCAAAAGTTGTACAAAAGTCAACTAGGAATAGTGTGCGAATAGTCCCGAACTACCACTTTTCTCTCTTGTTTGTTGCACTTGTGCACTAATCCTCAAATGTAATTCTTTTAAAACTATAATTATTCACACTTAGTAGTCTAGTATAAGTTCCTTAAATCTCCACTTAGTCGATTCGAAGCGAAATATACGAACTTCCGATTCGTGCGCGATAAGGCGAAATTTAAAAACGATTCATGTAACGATAATATAATTAACTAATTCTAGGATAAATAATTATAAAAATAACTATTGATCATTCTTAATTCTTTAATATTATTGCACTCTCAGATCGAATATTATCTCAAAAAACGCGTACTCGCTATTTCTCGCTAAACGAGCCTCCGAAAAATTAAATTTACTAACGGGACGTTTTAAAAAAAAACAAGACATTGTTCCATGTAAATGGACTTAAAATGGTTGAAATAAATTATTCGGAGAAAAGGGGTGAATAAATATTTAAATAATCCAGTAATATAAGATAAAAATAAGAAAATTTTCGGGTCCAGATTTCCAGATTTGAAGATTTTCGAAATCCAAACTTTTACCCAACCAAATCAAGTGATTTTTGGTGGAAACTTTTCACACATCCTATCAAACATATCTACAACAAATTCAAGATCATTTGATCACAAAAAAATCGAACCAAGGGCTCGACAAGAACAGGGCAGAATTCGGCTTTTCTTAGCTTCAACTTTCCTTTGATTTTCCTTCCACTCTTTCAACTTATATCCACTTGTTTAACACTTAATCAACATAAATAACACCCATAATTATCATATCAGTCCAACATGTCCATTGTGGGATTTCATGAAGCCCACTCAAATGATTTTCAACCAAATAAGGATACCCACATGAAGTTACAAGCTTCCAAGTCAAATTTAACTCATTAGAACCAAGTTTAAAAGGGTTGGATGATTACTACCTCTTAGATGATGAAAAATCAGAAATTTTGGGTCACCAAAAGCTCCAAGAAACTGTGAGAAAGGTGCTTCCTTCCTAGTCCAAGTGAATCTCCAAGTGAAGTGGAAGTTATGTGGTGAATTTGGAGTGAAATGGTTGGAAGATTTGAAGTAAAATTGAGATGAACCTTGCTTCTTCTTTGCCTTGAGAATTTCGGCCAGCTTGAGAGGAAGGAGAGAGAGACTATGGCTGATGGTGAAGCTTCTCTTGGAAGCTTCGTAGTTGGTGGCTTTAATTTGGCACAAAAGTCAACTTTGAATAGTACGTGTACGCGCGCGTTTCGTGTCCGTTTTCTCTCGGGTTCGTTTCACTTGTGCACTAAACCTTTAATATACTTCCTTTAACACTAATATTATTTACTCTTAGTAGTCTATCAATAATTTTCTAAAGTCCTTCAATTAGTCACGCGCGGGAAAACGCGAATTTCCGACTCGCGCGCGATAAAGCACAATTTCTAAGAAATTCTTGTAACGATGATATAACTAACTAATACTAGGGTAAATAATCATGAAAATAACTATTTTAGAAATAAAAATATGAGTCCTCACATGAATCTAGTATTAATTTCTCAAATCAATAATTAATTTATACCAGTGCGTCTTGCGCACACGGTATGAGCTTAATTTTAACGTACTCACATCTAATCTCTCAATTAACTTTTCTTAATCTACTATTAATCATTCTTAATTCTCCAAAATTTATTACATTCTCGATTCAAATATAGTCTCGAAAAACGTATACTCGTTATTCCTCACTTAAATGAGCCTCCGAAAAATTGAATTTGCTAACGGGACGTTTTAAAAACATAAGGGAGACATCGTTCCATACAAATGGACTTAAAATGGTTGAAATGAATTATTCGGAGAAAACAGGTGAATAAATATTTAAATAAACCAATAATATTCAATAAAATAAGAAAATTTTCAGGTCCTCTCATCTTCCCCTCCTTAAAAAAATTTCGCCCTCGCAATTCACACCTAGGACAATATCATTCCCTTAATGGTTAAGCCTATTAGATCAATCACTAATTTACGTTTTCCAACCCATACTTCACAATTTCTATTCATCCCACTAGCAATCAAACCTTGATTTTTCCCCCAATAGGCATTTTAACTTCCAAGTCATATGGCAATTTAATCGGCCTCATGTCTACTTCATATAGGAAATGTCTCTACTTCTTTAATGCGAATATTATAGCCACTAACTCCAAATCATGAGTTGGCTACTTTCTCTCATGAGATTTTAACTTTCTAGAGGCATATACAATCACATTATCATGTATTATTAATATACATTCTAAATCATCCTTTGAAGCGTCTGTATAAATCACAAAACTACTTCCTCCGCTCGGTAAGGCTAACACAGGTGCATCTTCTAAACACTTTTCACTTTTAAAATTCTTCATCACATTTAGAATCCCAAATAACTTGCCAAGTCTTGCACTCTTAGAAAAGTCCTTGATAAACCAAAGGTAATATTCGGCTAATTCTAATAACTCTAAATTTCTGTAGGATTTTCTGGTCGTTTCCTCTTAAACAGCTCCCACTTTAGCTGAGTCAATAACAATTCCTTCCTTCGATATTGTATAACCTAGAAAGGCTATTTCTTCCAATCGAACTCACATTTATTGAATTTAACGAAAGTTGGCACTCTCTCGGGGTTTTGTAAAACTATCATCAGGTGTCTTTCATGATCTTCTCAAACCTTAGAGTATACCGATATATTATCAATAAATGCCACCACAGATTAATCCAAATACGGTTTAAAACCCCGATGCATTAAGGCCATAATTGCTGCTAGTGCATTAGTCAACCCAAAAGGGCATAACTGAAAATTCAAAGTGTCTCTATCTTGAATTGGGAGCGGTCTTAAGCACATCAATTTCTAGAATTCTCAACTGATAATAGTTCTACTTTAAATCCAACTTAAATTGTACCACGGTTCCTTACAGTTAATCGAATTCTTATCCATGTAAGGCAAAAGGGTAGTTGTTCTTAATGGTCACATCGTTCCAGTCTTGATAGTCTATATATAGCCTCAAACTTCCACTCCAAATATGATATCTGGCCCCTTAATCGTTAGACTCATTAAATCTATCAAATATTTCCTTTCATTAACCCAATTTTCACAATCTTAATATATCAATTTGGCAATCAAATATTGGGTCCCAACTTCAACCCTAAGTTCTCGATTTTTTTTTCCACCGATCCCTGATCATCCCCAAGACCTCGGGGTTGCCTACGCTCTCAAATACAATCTCGACCACGTCTACTACCGTCCATGTCTTATTGTCAATCTAATGGCGTGGGGCAAAGTGTAAATATACATATAAGCCATGAAATTAATTAAAAGCAAAGTACATTTTCATATGTTATAAAAGACCATAATAGTTACATCAAATTGGGATAGGTTTATCAAATCATTTTAAAAGGAGAAGGGAAATGACAAGGTCATAACAGGACGTACCAAGTTGCCCAGATACAAAATAACAAAAGACCTTCTCTTTTACAAAAGATCACAACCCCATAAATGCCAGTCTAGACTAGAATAAAACTACAACCTCTATTCCTCGAGTAGGGTCGAAACCATTTCCACTCATAAAACTTCCACTACTTGGGCCCCCTTCGAAGCCATTATCCCTAAATTACCCCATTCTGGCACTCGATTGCTTTGTAGCGGATCTAGCTGGCTGTTGAATATTTCCTCTTTTTAGAGGTACCAGGGCAATTCGGAAGCTTATACTCGATACTACCGCACCTCAGACACTTTCCTTGCTTCATCCAGCACTTGTCTTCAGTGTGGTTAATCTTGCCACAGTATCTACAATTTGCGTGAGAAGTGACGGCTTGACCAGTTTGAGGTTTTTCTTTGTATTTCTTCTCCAGTTCTGCGTTCTTGCGTAGCAACTCAGTTTTCTCTGCGTATTCTTGTTTCCACCATCCTTCCCAGTAGTCAGCCAATTTCCTTTGAAATTCTGCCTCATTTCAAAGAATATCCATTTCCTTACGCATTTCTTCCAAAGTTATCATCTTACCGGTTGGCTTAAGTCAAAGGCTAGCCTGCCAGGCAATCAAAGGATCAAAATAAGTAGCTATCCACAATGGAATCTCTGGCCATGTCACTCTTTCATTATTTGACTTATAGGTTACTTTAACTTATAAATCTTACCTGTTCTCTGCTTAACATGGATGGTCTCTTGAGTCTCTACAAGATTACTATCGTTACTTCTAAACATAACGAAATACGGAGATCTTATTCTTTAAAAGTTCCACACCCTAATTCACTCTCCAATACTCAATTACAAAGTTGCTCGAGAAGAAACCCTAACCTCTTGGTTTCACTAGCGCCTTATTTTATCCTCTCAAATCAATTCTACTATTTTGAGGTTAGATCTTCCATGAAACCCAGATGGATGAACTTCAAGAATTGTTCTATCCTCTCACCTCTCTTGGTTCCTGAGTTGGTTAATTGGTTTAGAGTTTTGGTGCTCAGCTAATCATGCTAAAATATCAATCATGTGGTCAATAGCAGTAACTACGTGATTGTTTCCTTCATTTCTAGGGTTTTGGTTCGGCCCAGTTGCCGTTCCCTAAATCTCCTCTTGAGCTTGGGTTACTTAACCCCTCGCCCTCAGTCCATTTTCACTTCTTTGGCTGCTCATAAATTTAATATTTATAAAAGATTGACGTAAAATAAGTACACATAGGCGAAGTTTAAAAATTGACACTTTAATCATGAAAAAAATAAAAATAATAAAGGAGACACCGAAATAGTTGCAGCTGTGTACACCCATAATATAGTTTTGAAGTCATAGAGCAACAAAGTCAAGCACCTCATAAGTAACGTTCAATTGCTACAAAAAGGTAGGAAGTATAGTTAAGCAAAACACAAAATACAATGGCCTTTGAATAAGCATTACCCTGACTAACTTTGTCAAAACCATTAAAGTAGACTAAGTCACTAGCTTAGTGATTGGTGGAGCCAGAAGTCTCTGCCAATCAGTAGGATCATTTTCATTTCCTCCACTAGAAGTTTTAATCTCATGTCCCTTATCGAGTATCTTGCCATTCTCCACTTGTTCAACCAAGGTAACACACCCAACCATATACTTATCCGTCCGGTCTCAAATTTCGTGTAATACCCTAGCAAGTCGGTTCTTAACTTTTTGAAACTTCTCACAAGGAGCCTTTTTCTTTTCCTCGCTCCTTAAGTACATTCATCTCCACTTCAGGAATTCTAGTAGTCTGGGCCTCAACAATTGCTCTCAGTCCCCGATTATCCTCCCGAACTACCCTAGTTTGCTCAGATACCCGCCTCCGGTCATCGATTACCACTAACACTACATTATTTGGGTACAAGTAAGTCCTCTAGCAATCCCATGGAGTCCTAGTTCGGCGAGTTGAGTTATACCTCCAACGAGTTCCCCTAGACCCTTCCCGACAATGGCCACCAGAATGCGTCCCCGAGACTGTTCAATACCACCGTTACCTTCCGTAACTTATAATTAAAATTAAAAGATTAAATGAGTCCAAGTATACTAAATAGACTAGATTTGATCATCTCATACTATCCCACATATCTCTTACAAGATCGAGACTCCTACTTGTCCATTAATTCAAATTTAGGTTCTAATTTTCATCCCCACAAATAGTCACTTAACTTTCAAACCAGTCCCACAGTCCGACATCCTAAACTTCAAGCCTAAGATACACCACAAAGATCTGAAGCCTAAACTCTGATACCAACTGTGACACCCCCACTTCTTCCTAAGGCGAACCAACGGGTATAGGCGGAACGCCTGCCCAACTCTCGCCAGAATTCGGTATAATTCTCGTTCAAGCTTAATACAATAATAGCTAATACGACGAGACAAAGTAAGAAAGTGAAGTCGCTTCCATATGTACATATCCGATCTTACACCACAAGGTCTGTTATTCTTGGTTTTGATGATCACAATGTACTTTGAAATGTTTATCTAACTCTCTTCAAATATAAGTGTTTTTTACCTATCAAAGAATCAGGTACGAATATGTCAAGAAATGAATATCAACCAAAAGAAGAAGCAAAAACAGGACACTCATATCGGACGTCCGAAGGAATCTGTCGGACGTCCGAAAGGATGAAGAACATCAAGAAGGAAATACTGTCGGACGCTCGTAAGGAAGCATCGGACGTCCTGAAGGATCGGACGCATGCTTCGGACGCACATCAATCTCATCGGACGTCCTAAAAATTCCACAAAGCTTTAATAGCTCTCTGGACGACGTTCGGACACAGAAGCTCGGACGATAAAATCCCATCGGACGTCCGAACAACAACTTGACTGATTTACGGACGATGGGATCGGACGATGACTAAGCTGTAGGACGTCCGACATCCCCAACGGCTAGCTGACTCTTCATCTGCCGTTGGAAGCATTAATGAAGCCCATTTTAGGTCCCCTTCAAATACAAACGACTCTGAACAAGACAAGGACTTTTGCACACTTTGTTTACAAGATCTCAAGAGATATTTTAGCTAGAAAATAGTCTCCAAAGCTAGATTTGTTCTCCAAGTGGTGTGAATTTCTTGTGAGCATTTCTTTTGTGGTTGAAAGTTTCTTTAGTGTAGCTTTGTTGAGGGTTATCTGAGTGATTGTAAAACTTCTTAGCTTGACTAAGTGTGGCTTAGGGCAAGGAGGAAGTGCTCCCTCCATTGTACATCTAGTTGATCATCTTTCATCAAAGAGAAGTTGCTCAACCTAGTGATTGGTCTTCAAGTTTGAGGAAAGCTTGGAAGACAATCGGTTTGATATTCTATCTTATTCTTTTTTGTTTAATAAAATTCTCATTGCTTATCTATACTTGTTTTTCGAATCAATATTGCTCTCTTCTTCTAATCTACTTGATTGATCATTACTAGAAAAGAAGGTAAATTTTTATTAAGCAAAAAATTGCATAAATTTGATTAAGATTTTAATCAACCTAATTCACCCCCCCTCTTAGGTTGTCTTTGGGCCTTACAATTGGTATCAGAGCTTGGTCTCCTAGAGACTAAGCTCAAACGGTTTCGAGTAAAGATGACAACCAGTCATGCTATGTTTGTTGAGGGGCAATCTGTTACTAGGCCTCCCATGTTTAGTGGCTCCAATTATATTAGCTGGAAAGAAAGGATGATTATCTTTTTGCAATATATTGATATTGAGCTATGGTTTATTGTGAGTGAAGGACCGCATGAAACTAACTTTCTTGATGCAGATACAGGTTTGCTTCGGCAAAAAATGAGAGCTGAAATGAATGCTCAAAATAGGACTAATCTCACATTGAATGCCAAAGTTCAAATGAATCAATTAGAGTAAAAGGCTATAAATCGGCCAAAGAAATGTGGGATAAGCTAAGAGAAATCCATGAGGGTGGTGACAACGTGAGAGAACAGAAAAAGGCTATCTTGGTCACAAAGTATGAATCATTTAAAATTGAACCTCTTGAGGATATTGACAAAATGTATTGCAGGTTCAATGACTTGATCAAAGATCTCGAGGTGTTGGGCAAAGAGTACACCTTGGGAGAGAGGAACAGGAAAATTCTCAATGCATTGGGCAAAGAATAGGAAAATAAAGTGACTGCAATAGAGGAGGCTAAGGATTTAAATTCTGTGCCTATTGAATCTCTCATTAACTCACTAATCTCTTATGAGTTGAAACTGAAATCTAAAGTGTAGGAGGAAGAGGATGCTAGAGCAAAGAGAAATATTGCTCTAAAGACTGCTCAAGGTGAAGATGATCCATCTCACTTGGATGATGAAGACTCGGATGGTGATGATAATGATCTTGCTCTCATCACAAGAGGGTTCAAGAGAATCTTGAATAAAAGAAAGTTTAGAAGGGGAGGACCTAGCAATCAATTTCAGAACTTTTCATCAAATGCAAGGAACAAAGGAAAACAAGAATTCAACAAGAAGCAAGTGGATAAATGTTATGAATGTGGACAGCCTGGACACTATGCAAATGAATGCCCCATGAAGAAAATGAAAGATGGGAAAGCTGATCAAAAGCCAAGATTCAACAACTTCCAGATTACTTGGAATGAATGCAACTCCGAAGGGGAAGTTGAAGAAGAGGAAGAATCATCTCAAATGGCCTTCATGGCTATTGGAGATAATGAGGTAACTTCCATACACTCTCAATCTGATAGTGATGATGATGATGATGATGATCTTGAATCCTTTGTTGAAAAATTGCATAATGCCTTGAAGGAATCTTATGATAAAAACAAGCAGCTAAAACAGAAAATTGCTTTTCTCATTCATGAAAATGCAAGTCTTCTTCAACAAAATAAACAACTAAAGACTGACAATGATTATCTTGTAAGAGCCGAATTTAATGTTCAAAATGAGTTTGATAGAAAGACAAATATTTGTAAAATGCTGAAGGAAAGACATGGTGATTTGAAGAAAAGAATGGACAACTTGGATGAGACTTTGAAAGCAAGAAAACAAGATTTTCTCAAAAAGAACATTTCATCTATCTTTCTTACTGCTCATCAAAGAACATTAGCACGTAACAAAAATGCACATGGTTTCACAACATATAGAAGAAGTGGATTGAGATATGTCAAACCAGTACATGTTAAGGACTCTTCCATTATGTGTGATTTTTGTTGTCAAAAAGGGCATTTGAAAGGAGATTGCTATGTGAAAAGAAATCTGAACAAAGGGATGAAATGCATGTGGTTAGTGAGATACAATGCTAACTATTGTGGACCCAAAAATTAAAAAGGGTACCAAACATTTTCTCTTTTCAGGAAAAAGGCTCAAACAAGTCCAAATGGTTTATTGATAGCGGCTGCTCAAGGCATATGACCGGTGATCCCTCTTTGTTCATAAAGCTAAAATCAAAATCAAGTGGAAAGGTGACATTCGGTGATGATGTGAAAGCTAAGACAATTGGAATAGGTGATGTTGGTAAGGATAGTGAAACTTTTGTTCATAATGTGCTCTTAGTTGATAACTTAGGTTATAACTTGCTTAGTGTTAGTCAATTGTGTGATAAAGACTTGAATGTGTTGTTTAAAAAGCATGAATGCATTGTGCTTGATTCCAAATATAATTTTGTGTTCAAAGGTAAGAGGTTTAACGACATATATATTGTGGTTCTTGATAAAATTGATTCATCTAGCTTCAAATGTCTTAAAGCTTCAAATGATGATCCTTGGTTGTGGCATAGGAGACTTTATCATTTTAACATGGATTTACTAAAGGAAATTTCGAAAAAGGAACTGGTTAGAGGCTTGCCAAAAATTAGTTTTGAAAAGGATAAAATTTGTGATGCATGTCAATTTGGAAAGCAAACAAAAGTTTCTTTTAAACCAAAGAAGTGTGTATCAACTTCTAAACCTTTAGAACTCTTGCATCTTGACTTATTTGGTCCTACTCAAATCACTAGCTTGGGAGGTAAGAAATACTGCTTTGTGATTGTGGATGATTATTCTAGATATACTTGGGTGATATTTCCTGCTCATAAGGATGATGCCTTCAAGAATTTCACTTCATTGTTTGCTAAAGTGCAAAATCTGCTTGGCTTTAAAATTGTTAGGATTAGAAGTGATAATGGAACGGAATTCAAGTATTGTGGTTTTCCAGAATTTTGTGATCATAATGACATAACCCATGAGTTTTCTATTGCAAGAACTCCACAACAAAATGGTGTTGTAGAAAGGAAAAATAGGACACTACAAGAGGCTGCTAGAACTATGTTAAGTGAATGTAGTTTGCCAAAATGCCTTTGGGATGAAGCTGTAAACACTGCATGTTATGTGATGAATAGAATCCTTTTGAGACCCATTTTGAATAAAACATCTTATGAACTGATTTTTGATAAGAAACCTACGGTCGGATATTTCAAAATCTTTGGTTGTAAATGTTTTATTTTAAATCTAAAGGAACATCTTGGTAAGTTTGAGAAAAAATCTGATGAAGGAATATTTTTGGGTTATTGTAAGAACAAAAGAGGATATAGAGTCTTTAATAGAAGGACTCTTGTGATAGAAGAAGCCATTCACATAACATTTGATGAAACTAATGATGATAATTCCAAAAGGTCGTGTGAGGATGATGATATAGGTGTTCGTGAAGGAATGGAAAAACTGAAAATTGGTGATGAAGGAATTTCTAAACCAGCAGCAATGGAAATGATGGATGAAGCTCATAATGATCAAGAAAAGGGTGATGAAGATGAGAATGATGATTCAGTCAAAGACCTTCCCAATGCTTGGAAATTTAGCCAAAATCATCCAAGAGAGCTTATAATTGGTGATCCATCCGAAAAGGTAAAGACTCGTTCTTCATCTAGAAAATTGATAGACAATTTTGCTTTAGTTTCTCTTTTTGAACCCAAAAATATCAATGATGCTTTAAAGGATGATAACTGGATTTTGGCTATGCAAGAGGAACTTAATCAATTTGAGAGAAATAAGGTTTGGACACTTGTTGATAGACCTCAAAATCAACCTATCATTGGCACAAAGTGGATATTTAGAAATAAATTGGATGATAAAGGTGTTGTTGTAAGAAATAAAGCCAGATTAGTTGCTAAAGGATATGCACAAGAAGAAGGAATTGATTTTGATGAAACATTTGCTCCCGTAGCGAGATTAGAATCTATTAGAATGCTTCTTGCTTTTGCTTGTTTCAAAGGTTTCAAATTGTTTCAAATGGATGTTAAAAGTGCCTTTTTAAATGGTTTTATTGATCAAGAAGTATATGTGGATCAACCCCCCGGTTTTGAAAATACAAAATTTTCAAGTCATGTGTTTGAACTATCTAAAGCATTATATGGTTTAAAACAGGCTCCAAGAGCTTGGTATGAAAGATTAAGTGGTTTCTTGATTGAAAATGGTTTCAAAAGAGGTATTGTGGACACAACACTTTTTACTAAGCAAGTATTAAATGACCTTCTTATTGTGCAAATATATGTTGATGATATTATTTTTGATGCTACTAATGAGTATCTATGCAAGGATTTTTCCACCACTATGCAAAGTGAATTTGAAATGAGTATGATGAGAGAATTAAATTTCTTCCTTGGACTTCAAATACATCAAGCCCTTGAGGGAATTTTTATAAATCAAGCAAAATATACCAAGGAATTGCTGAAAAAGTTTGGCATGGAGGACTCAAAGCAAGTTGGAACTACAATGTGCACTTCTACAAAACTTGACAAAGATGAAGAAGGTAATCATGTGGATGAAAAACACTATAGAGGTATGATCGGAAGCTTACTCTATTTAACTGCAAGTAGACCTGATATTATGTTTGATGTTTGCTTATGTGCTAGATTTCAATCTTGTCCAAAAGAATCACATTTAAATGCTGTTAAAAGAATTTTTAGGTATTTGGAAGGTACATTAGACTATGGTCTTTGGTATGCTAGATCTTGTGAATTTGCTTTATATGGATATTCGGATGCGGATTTTGGTGGTTGTCGTGTGGACAGAAAATGTACTAGTGAAACTTGTCACTTTCTTGGTAATTGCTTAGTTTCTTGGTTTAGCAAAAAGCAAAATGCAATATCTCTGTCTACAACCGAAGCGGAATATATTGCCGCTAGTGCATGTTATGCTCAACTTTTATGGATGAAGCATACCTTGAATGATTTTGGATTGTTATATGACTACATGCCTATATTCTGTGATAATACTAGTGCTATTAATTTGACCAAAAATCCAATTCAACATTCTAGGACAAAGCATATAGATATAAAGCACCACTTTATTCGTGATCTTGTTCAAAAAGGTGAAATTTGTGTAAATTATGTTTGTTCTAAAGATCAATTTGCTGATATTTTTACCAAAGCTTTGCCATTAGATCAATTTATTCATCTAAGATCAAAATTAGGGTTAATCGAAAAATCATCTTAAATTTTTCATAGCCTTCGGACGTCCGAAAGAGGATGAACGGACTTCCGATGATGTATTTCAGCTATTTTCCCAGAATGCACCTGTTCGGACGAAACTGTCGGACGCACGACTTCGTTCGGCCGTCCGACAGTACAACGGCTCATTTTTTAAAAGTAACTTTCTTAGTCATTTGCTTCAAACTCTTCTTCTTCTATTTCCTCTCGGACGAAAACCCTTTCATCTCTCACCCTCAAATTCATACAATTCTGAAGCTCTCATTCCCAGAATTTTCACCACAAAAATCTCCAAGAATTCCCACTAGATGATGTCCTCCTCCAAGCTAAAGTTAATCTCCAAGTAGTTTCGAAGTTGGGTGCAAATTTGGAAGTGAAATGGAACAACAATTGAGCAAGATGAAGTGAAGCTTTCTTTCTTCTTCCTTTGCTGTTTTCGACCGGCTCCAAGAGAGAGAAGAGAGAGGGTTTTGTGTTGAGTGAAGCTTCTCTTGGAAGCTTTAAGAATTTGTGGCCAAAAGTTGTACAAAAGTCAACTAGGAATGGTGCGCGAATAGTCCCGAAAGATGAAGTGAAGCTTTTTTCTTCTTCCTTTGCTGCTTTCGGCCAGCTCCACGAGAGCGAAGAGAGAGGGTTTTGTGTTGAGTGAAGCTTCTCTTGGAAGCTTTAAGAATTTGTGGCCAAAAGTTGTACAAAAGTCAACTAGGAATAGTGTGCGAATAGTCCCGAACTACCACTTTTCTCTCTTGTTTGTTGCACTTGTGCACTAATCCTCAAATGTAATTCTTTTAAAACTATAATTATTCACACTTAGTAGTCTAGTATAAGTTCCTTAAATCTCCACTTAGTCGATTCGAAGCGAAATATACGAACTTCCGATTCGTGCGCGATAAGGCGAAATTTAAAAACGATTCATGTAACGATAATATAATTAACTAATTCTAGGATAAATAATTATAAAAATAACTATTGATCATTCTTAATTCTTTAATATTATTGCACTCTCAGATCGAATATTATCTCAAAAAACGCGTACTCGCTATTTCTCGCTAAACGAGCCTCCGAAAAATTAAATTTACTAACGGGACGTTTTAAAAAAAAACAAGACATTGTTCCATGTAAATGGACTTAAAATGGTTGAAATAAATTATTCGGAGAAAAGGGGTGAATAAATATTTAAATAATCCAGTAATATAAGATAAAAATAAGAAAATTTTCGGGTCCAGATTTCCAGATTTGAAGATTTTCGAAATCCAAACTTTTACCCAACCAAATCAAGTGATTTTTGGTGGAAACTTTTCACACATCCTATCAAACATATCTACAACAAATTCAAGATCATTTGATCACAAAAAAATCGAACCAAGGGCTCGACAAGAACAGGGCAGAATTCGGCTTTTCTTAGCTTCAACTTTCCTTTGATTTTCCTTCCACTCTTTCAACTTATATCCACTTGTTTAACACTTAATCAACATAAATAACACCCATAATTATCATATCAGTCCAACATGTCCATTGTGGGATTTCATGAAGCCCACTCAAATGATTTTCAACCAAATAAGGATACCCACATGAAGTTACAAGCTTCCAAGTCAAATTTAACTCATTAGAACCAAGTTTAAAAGGGTTGGATGATTACTACCTCTTAGATGATGAAAAATCAGAAATTTTGGGTCACCAAAAGCTCCAAGAAACTGTGAGAAAGGTGCTTCCTTCCTAGTCCAAGTGAATCTCCAAGTGAAGTGGAAGTTATGTGGTGAATTTGGAGTGAAATGGTTGGAAGATTTGAAGTAAAATTGAGATGAACCTTGCTTCTTCTTTGCCTTGAGAATTTCGGCCAGCTTGAGAGGAAGGAGAGAGAGACTATGGCTGATGGTGAAGCTTCTCTTGGAAGCTTCGTAGTTGGTGGCTTTAATTTGGCACAAAAGTCAACTTTGAATAGTACGTGTACGCGCGCGTTTCGTGTCCGTTTTCTCTCGGGTTCGTTTCACTTGTGCACTAAACCTTTAATATACTTCCTTTAACACTAATATTATTTACTCTTAGTAGTCTATCAATAATTTTCTAAAGTCCTTCAATTAGTCACGCGCGGGAAAACGCGAATTTCCGACTCGCGCGCGATAAAGCACAATTTCTAAGAAATTCTTGTAACGATGATATAACTAACTAATACTAGGGTAAATAATCATGAAAATAACTATTTTAGAAATAAAAATATGAGTCCTCACATGAATCTAGTATTAATTTCTCAAATCAATAATTAATTTATACCAGTGCGTCTTGCGCACACGGTATGAGCTTAATTTTAACGTACTCACATCTAATCTCTCAATTAACTTTTCTTAATCTACTATTAATCATTCTTAATTCTCCAAAATTTATTACATTCTCGATTCAAATATAGTCTCGAAAAACGTATACTCGTTATTCCTCACTTAAATGAGCCTCCGAAAAATTGAATTTGCTAACGGGACGTTTTAAAAACATAAGGGAGACATCGTTCCATACAAATGGACTTAAAATGGTTGAAATGAATTATTCGGAGAAAACAGGTGAATAAATATTTAAATAAACCAATAATATTCAATAAAATAAGAAAATTTTCAGGTCCTCTCATCTTCCCCTCCTTAAAAAAATTTCGCCCTCGCAATTCACACCTAGGACAATATCATTCCCTTAATGGTTAAGCCTATTAGATCAATCACTAATTTACGTTTTCCAACCCATACTTCACAATTTCTATTCATCCCACTAGCAATCAAACCTTGATTTTTCCCCCAATAGGCATTTTAACTTCCAAGTCATATGGCAATTTAATCGGCCTCATGTCTACTTCATATAGGAAATGTCTCTACTTCTTTAATGCGAATATTATAGCCACTAACTCCAAATCATGAGTTGGCTACTTTCTCTCATGAGATTTTAACTTTCTAGAGGCATATACAATCACATTATCATGTATTATTAATATACATTCTAAATCATCCTTTGAAGCGTCTGTATAAATCACAAAACTACTTCCTCCGCTCGGTAAGGCTAACACAGGTGCATCTTCTAAACACTTTTCACTTTTAAAATTCTTCATCACATTTAGAATCCCAAATAACTTGCCAAGTCTTGCACTCTTAGAAAAGTCCTTGATAAACCAAAGGTAATATTCGGCTAATTCTAATAACTCTAAATTTCTGTAGGATTTTCTGGTCGTTTCCTCTTAAACAGCTCCCACTTTAGCTGAGTCAATAACAATTCCTTCCTTCGATATTGTATAACCTAGAAAGGCTATTTCTTCCAATCGAACTCACATTTATTGAATTTAACGAAAGTTGGCACTCTCTCGGGGTTTTGTAAAACTATCATCAGGTGTCTTTCATGATCTTCTCAAACCTTAGAGTATACCGATATATTATCAATAAATGCCACCACAGATTAATCCAAATACGGTTTAAAACCCCGATGCATTAAGGCCATAATTGCTGCTAGTGCATTAGTCAACCCAAAAGGGCATAACTGAAAATTCAAAGTGTCTCTATCTTGAATTGGGAGCGGTCTTAAGCACATCAATTTCTAGAATTCTCAACTGATAATAGTTCTACTTTAAATCCAACTTAAATTGTACCACGGTTCCTTACAGTTAATCGAATTCTTATCCATGTAAGGCAAAAGGGTAGTTGTTCTTAATGGTCACATCGTTCCAGTCTTGATAGTCTATATATAGCCTCAAACTTCCACTCCAAATATGATATCTGGCCCCTTAATCGTTAGACTCATTAAATCTATCAAATATTTCCTTTCATTAACCCAATTTTCACAATCTTAATATATCAATTTGGCAATCAAATATTGGGTCCCAACTTCAACCCTAAGTTCTCGATTTTTTTTTCCACCGATCCCTGATCATCCCCAAGACCTCGGGGTTGCCTACGCTCTCAAATACAATCTCGACCACGTCTACTACCGTCCATGTCTTATTGTCAATCTAATGGCGTGGGGCAAAGTGTAAATATACATATAAGCCATGAAATTAATTAAAAGCAAAGTACATTTTCATATGTTATAAAAGACCATAATAGTTACATCAAATTGGGATAGGTTTATCAAATCATTTTAAAAGGAGAAGGGAAATGACAAGGTCATAACAGGACGTACCAAGTTGCCCAGATACAAAATAACAAAAGACCTTCTCTTTTACAAAAGATCACAACCCCATAAATGCCAGTCTAGACTAGAATAAAACTACAACCTCTATTCCTCGAGTAGGGTCGAAACCATTTCCACTCATAAAACTTCCACTACTTGGGCCCCCTTCGAAGCCATTATCCCTAAATTACCCCATTCTGGCACTCGATTGCTTTGTAGCGGATCTAGCTGGCTGTTGAATATTTCCTCTTTTTAGAGGTACCAGGGCAATTCGGAAGCTTATACTCGATACTACCGCACCTCAGACACTTTCCTTGCTTCATCCAGCACTTGTCTTCAGTGTGGTTAATCTTGCCACAGTATCTACAATTTGCGTGAGAAGTGACGGCTTGACCAGTTTGAGGTTTTTCTTTGTATTTCTTCTCCAGTTCTGCGTTCTTGCGTAGCAACTCAGTTTTCTCTGCGTATTCTTGTTTCCACCATCCTTCCCAGTAGTCAGCCAATTTCCTTTGAAATTCTGCCTCATTTCAAAGAATATCCATTTCCTTACGCATTTCTTCCAAAGTTATCATCTTACCGGTTGGCTTAAGTCAAAGGCTAGCCTGCCAGGCAATCAAAGGATCAAAATAAGTAGCTATCCACAATGGAATCTCTGGCCATGTCACTCTTTCATTATTTGACTTATAGGTTACTTTAACTTATAAATCTTACCTGTTCTCTGCTTAACATGGATGGTCTCTTGAGTCTCTACAAGATTACTATCGTTACTTCTAAACATAACGAAATACGGAGATCTTATTCTTTAAAAGTTCCACACCCTAATTCACTCTCCAATACTCAATTACAAAGTTGCTCGAGAAGAAACCCTAACCTCTTGGTTTCACTAGCGCCTTATTTTATCCTCTCAAATCAATTCTACTATTTTGAGGTTAGATCTTCCATGAAACCCAGATGGATGAACTTCAAGAATTGTTCTATCCTCTCACCTCTCTTGGTTCCTGAGTTGGTTAATTGGTTTAGAGTTTTGGTGCTCAGCTAATCATGCTAAAATATCAATCATGTGGTCAATAGCAGTAACTACGTGATTGTTTCCTTCATTTCTAGGGTTTTGGTTCGGCCCAGTTGCCGTTCCCTAAATCTCCTCTTGAGCTTGGGTTACTTAACCCCTCGCCCTCAGTCCATTTTCACTTCTTTGGCTGCTCATAAATTTAATATTTATAAAAGATTGACGTAAAATAAGTACACATAGGCGAAGTTTAAAAATTGACACTTTAATCATGAAAAAAATAAAAATAATAAAGGAGACACCGAAATAGTTGCAGCTGTGTACACCCATAATATAGTTTTGAAGTCATAGAGCAACAAAGTCAAGCACCTCATAAGTAACGTTCAATTGCTACAAAAAGGTAGGAAGTATAGTTAAGCAAAACACAAAATACAATGGCCTTTGAATAAGCATTACCCTGACTAACTTTGTCAAAACCATTAAAGTAGACTAAGTCACTAGCTTAGTGATTGGTGGAGCCAGAAGTCTCTGCCAATCAGTAGGATCATTTTCATTTCCTCCACTAGAAGTTTTAATCTCATGTCCCTTATCGAGTATCTTGCCATTCTCCACTTGTTCAACCAAGGTAACACACCCAACCATATACTTATCCGTCCGGTCTCAAATTTCGTGTAATACCCTAGCAAGTCGGTTCTTAACTTTTTGAAACTTCTCACAAGGAGCCTTTTTCTTTTCCTCGCTCCTTAAGTACATTCATCTCCACTTCAGGAATTCTAGTAGTCTGGGCCTCAACAATTGCTCTCAGTCCCCGATTATCCTCCCGAACTACCCTAGTTTGCTCAGATACCCGCCTCCGGTCATCGATTACCACTAACACTACATTATTTGGGTACAAGTAAGTCCTCTAGCAATCCCATGGAGTCCTAGTTCGGCGAGTTGAGTTATACCTCCAACGAGTTCCCCTAGACCCTTCCCGACAATGGCCACCAGAATGCGTCCCCGAGACTGTTCAATACCACCGTTACCTTCCGTAACTTATAATTAAAATTAAAAGATTAAATGAGTCCAAGTATACTAAATAGACTAGATTTGATCATCTCATACTATCCCACATATCTCTTACAAGATCGAGACTCCTACTTGTCCATTAATTCAAATTTAGGTTCTAATTTTCATCCCCACAAATAGTCACTTAACTTTCAAACCAGTCCCACAGTCCGACATCCTAAACTTCAAGCCTAAGATACACCACAAAGATCTGAAGCCTAAACTCTGATACCAACTGTGACACCCCCACTTCTTCCTAAGGCGAACCAACGGGTATAGGCGGAACGCCTGCCCAACTCTCGCCAGAATTCGGTATAATTCTCGTTCAAGCTTAATACAATAATAGCTAATACGACGAGACAAAGTAAGAAAGTGAAGTTGCTTCCATATGTACATATCCGATCTTACACCACAAGGTCTGTTATTCTTGGTTTTGATGATCACAATGTACTTTGAAATGTTTATCTAACTCTCTTCAAATATAAGTGTTTTTTACCTATCAAAGAATCAGGTACGAATATGTCAAGAAATGAATATCAACCAAAAGAAGAAGCAAAAACAGGACACTCATATCGGACGTCCGAAGGAATCTGTCGGACGTCCGAAAGGATGAAGAACATCAAGAAGGAAATACTGTCGGACGCTCGTAAGGAAGCATCGGACGTCCTGAAGGATCGGACGCATGCTTCGGACGCACATCAATCTCATCGGACGTCCTAAAAATTCCACAAAGCTTTAATAGCTCTCTGGACGACGTTCGGACACAGAAGCTCGGACGATAAAATCCCATCGGACGTCCGAACAACAACTTGACTGATTTACGGACGATGGGATCGGACGATGACTAAGCTGTAGGACGTCCGACATCCCCAACGGCTAGCTGACTCTTCATCTGCCGTTGGAAGCATTAATGAAGCCCATTTTAGGTCCCCTTCAAATACAAACGACTCTGAACAAGACAAGGACTTTTGCACACTTTGTTTACAAGATCTCAAGAGATATTTTAGCTAGAAAATAGTCTCCAAAGCTAGATTTGTTCTCCAAGTGGTGTGAATTTCTTGTGAGCATTTCTTTTGTGGTTGAAAGTTTCTTTAGTGTAGCTTTGTTGAGGGTTATCTGAGTGATTGTAAAACTTCTTAGCTTGACTAAGTGTGGCTTAGGGCAAGGAGGAAGTGCTCCCTCCATTGTACATCTAGTTGATCATCTTTCATCAAAGAGAAGTTGCTCAACCTAGTGATTGGTCTTCAAGTTTGAGGAAAGCTTGGAAGACAATCGGTTTGATATTCTATCTTATTCTTTTTTGTTTAATAAAATTCTCATTGCTTATCTATACTTGTTTTTCGAATCAATATTGCTCTCTTCTTCTAATCTACTTGATTGATCATTACTAGAAAAGAAGGTAAATTTTTATTAAGCAAAAAATTGCATAAATTTGATTAAGATTTTAATCAACCTAATTCACCCCCCCTCTTAGGTTGTCTTTGGGCCTTACAATTGGTATCAGAGCTTGGTCTCCTAGAGACTAAGCTCAAACGGTTTCGAGTAAAGATGACAACCAGTCATGCTATGTTTGTTGAGGGGCAATCTGTTACTAGGCCTCCCATGTTTAGTGGCTCCAATTATATTAGCTGGAAAGAAAGGATGATTATCTTTTTGCAATATATTGATATTGAGCTATGGTTTATTGTGAGTGAAGGACCGCATGAAACTAACTTTCTTGATGCAGATACAGGTTTGCTTCGGCAAAAAATGAGAGCTGAAATGAATGCTCAAAATAGGACTAATCTCACATTGAATGCCAAAGTTCAAATGAATCAATTAGAGTAAAAGGCTATAAATCGGCCAAAGAAATGTGGGATAAGCTAAGAGAAATCCATGAGGGTGGTGACAACGTGAGAGAACAGAAAAAGGCTATCTTGGTCACAAAGTATGAATCATTTAAAATTGAACCTCTTGAGGATATTGACAAAATGTATTGCAGGTTCAATGACTTGATCAAAGATCTCGAGGTGTTGGGCAAAGAGTACACCTTGGGAGAGAGGAACAGGAAAATTCTCAATGCATTGGGCAAAGAATAGGAAAATAAAGTGACTGCAATAGAGGAGGCTAAGGATTTAAATTCTGTGCCTATTGAATCTCTCATTAACTCACTAATCTCTTATGAGTTGAAACTGAAATCTAAAGTGTAGGAGGAAGAGGATGCTAGAGCAAAGAGAAATATTGCTCTAAAGACTACTCAAGGTGAAGATGATCCATCTCACTTGGATGATGAAGACTCGGATGGTGATGATAATGATCTTGCTCTCATCACAAGAGGGTTCAAGAGAATCTTGAATAAAAGAAAGTTTAGAAGGGGAGGACCTAGCAATCAATTTCAGAACTTTTCATCAAATGCAAGGAACAAAGGAAAACAAGAATTCAACAAGAAGCAAGTGGATAAATGTTATGAATGTGGACAGCCTGGACACTATGCAAATGAATGCCCCATGAAGAAAATGAAAGATGGGAAAGCTGATCAAAAGCCAAGATTCAACAACTTCCAGATTACTTGGAATGAATGCAACTCCGAAGGGGAAGTTGAAGAAGAGGAAGAATCATCTCAAATGGCCTTCATGGCTATTGGAGATAATGAGGTAACTTCCATACACTCTCAATCTGATAGTGATGATGATGATGATGATGATCTTGAATCCTTTGTTGAAAAATTGCATAATGCCTTGAAGGAATCTTATGATAAAAACAAGCAGCTAAAACAGAAAATTGCTTTTCTCATTCATGAAAATGCAAGTCTTCTTCAACAAAATAAACAACTAAAGACTGACAATGATTATCTTGTAAGAGCCGAATTTAATGTTCAAAATGAGTTTGATAGAAAGACAAATATTTGTAAAATGCTGAAGGAAAGACATGGTGATTTGAAGAAAAGAATGGACAACTTGGATGAGACTTTGAAAGCAAGAAAACAAGATTTTCTCAAAAAGAACATTTCATCTATCTTTCTTACTGCTCATCAAAGAACATTAGCACGTAACAAAAATGCACATGGTTTCACAACATATAGAAGAAGTGGATTGAGATATGTCAAACCAGTACATGTTAAGGACTCTTCCATTATGTGTGATTTTTGTTGTCAAAAAGGGCATTTGAAAGGAGATTGCTATGTGAAAAGAAATCTGAACAAAGGGATGAAATGCATGTGGTTAGTGAGATACAATGCTAACTATTGTGGACCCAAAAATTAAAAAGGGTACCAAACATTTTCTCTTTTCAGGAAAAAGGCTCAAACAAGTCCAAATGGTTTATTGATAGCGGCTGCTCAAGGCATATGACCGGTGATCCCTCTTTGTTCATAAAGCTAAAATCAAAATCAAGTGGAAAGGTGACATTCGGTGATGATGTGAAAGCTAAGACAATTGGAATAGGTGATGTTG
Source organism: Coffea arabica (assembly GCF_036785885.1). NCBI lineage: Eukaryota > Viridiplantae > Streptophyta > Magnoliopsida > Gentianales > Rubiaceae > Coffea > Coffea arabica. Next base: position 26,480,793 of record NC_092321.1, read on the forward strand.
GTAAGGATAGTGAAACTTTTGTTCATAATGTGCTCTTAGTTGATAACTTAGGTTATAACTTGCTTAGTGTTAGTCAATTGTGTGATAAAGACTTGAATGTGTTGTTTAAAAAGCATGAATGCATTGTGCTTGATTCCAAATATAATTTTGTGTTCAAAGGTAAGAGGTTTAACGACATATATATTGTGGTTCTTGATAAAATTGATTCATCTAGCTTCAAATGTCTTAAAGCTTCAAATGATGATCCTTGGTTGTGGCATAGGAGACTTTATCATTTTAACATGGATTTACTAAAGGAAATTTCGAAAAAGGAACTGGTTAGAGGCTTGCCAAAAATTAGTTTTGAAAAGGATAAAATTTGTGATGCATGTCAATTTGGAAAGCAAACAAAAGTTTCTTTTAAACCAAAGAAGTGTGTATCAACTTCTAAACCTTTAGAACTCTTGCATCTTGACTTATTTGGTCCTACTCAAATCACTAGCTTGGGAGGTAAGAAATACTGCTTTGTGATTGTGGATGATTATTCTAGATATACTTGGGTGATATTTCCTGCTCATAAGGATGATGCCTTCAAGAATTTCACTTCATTGTTTGCTAAAGTGCAAAATCTGCTTGGCTTTAAAATTGTTAGGATTAGAAGTGATAATGGAACGGAATTCAAGTATTGTGGTTTTCCAGAATTTTGTGATCATAATGACATAACCCATGAGTTTTCTATTGCAAGAACTCCACAACAAAATGGTGTTGTAGAAAGGAAAAATAGGACACTACAAGAGGCTGCTAGAACTATGTTAAGTGAATGTAGTTTGCCAAAATGCCTTTGGGATGAAGCTGTAAACACTGCATGTTATGTGATGAATAGAATCCTTTTGAGACCCATTTTGAATAAAACATCTTATGAACTGATTTTTGATAAGAAACCTACGGTCGGATATTTCAAAATCTTTGGTTGTAAATGTTTTATTTTAAATCTAAAGGAACATCTTGGTAAGTTTGAGAAAAAATCTGATGAAGGAATATTTTTGGGTTATTGTAAGAACAAAAGAGGATATAGAGTCTTTAATAGAAGGACTCTTGTGATAGAAGAAGCCATTCACATAACATTTGATGAAACTAATGATGATAATTCCAAAAGGTCGTGTGAGGATGATGATATAGGTGTTCGTGAAGGAATGGAAAAACTGAAAATTGGTGATGAAGGAATTTCTAAACCAGCAGCAATGGAAATGATGGATGAAGCTCATAATGATCAAGAAAAGGGTGATGAAGATGAGAATGATGATTCAGTCAAAGACCTTCCCAATGCTTGGAAATTTAGCCAAAATCATCCAAGAGAGCTTATAATTGGTGATCCATCCGAAAAGGTAAAGACTCGTTCTTCATCTAGAAAATTGATAGACAATTTTGCTTTAGTTTCTCTTTTTGAACCCAAAAATATCAATGATGCTTTAAAGGATGATAACTGGATTTTGGCTATGCAAGAGGAACTTAATCAATTTGAGAGAAATAAGGTTTGGACACTTGTTGATAGACCTCAAAATCAACCTATCATTGGCACAAAGTGGATATTTAGAAATAAATTGGATGATAAAGGTGTTGTTGTAAGAAATAAAGCCAGATTAGTTGCTAAAGGATATGCACAAGAAGAAGGAATTGATTTTGATGAAACATTTGCTCCCGTAGCGAGATTAGAATCTATTAGAATGATTCTTGCTTTTGCTTGTTTCAAAGGTTTCAAATTGTTTCAAATGGATGTTAAAAGTGCCTTTTTAAATGGTTTTATTGATCAAGAAGTATATGTGGATCAACCCCCCGGTTTTGAAAATACAAAATTTTCAAGTCATGTGTTTGAACTATCTAAAGCATTATATGGTTTAAAACATGCTCCAAGAGCTTGGTATGAAAGATTAAGTGGTTTCTTGATTGAAAATGGTTTCAAAAGAGGTATTGTGGACACAACACTTTTTACTAAGCAAGTATTAAATGACCTTCTTATTGTGCAAATATATGTTGATGATATTATTTTTGATGCTACTAATGAGTATCTATGCAAGGATTTTTCCACCACTATGCAAAGTGAATTTGAAATGAGTATGATGAGAGAATTAAATTTCTTCCTTGGACTTCAAATACATCAAGCCCTTGAGGGAATTTTTATAAATCAAGCAAAATATACCAAGGAATTGCTGAAAAAGTTTGGCATGGAGGACTCAAAGCAAGTTGGAACTACAATGTGCACTTCTACAAAACTTGACAAAGATGAAGAAGGTAATCATGTGGATGAAAAGCACTATAGAGGTATGATCGGAAGCTTACTCTATTTAACTGCAAGTAGACCTGATATTATGTTTGATGTTTGCTTATGTGCTAGATTTCAATCTTGTCCAAAAGAATCACATTTAAATGCTGTTAAAAGAATTTTTAGGTATTTGGAAGGTACATTAGACTATGGTCTTTGGTATGCTAGATCTTGTGAATTTGCTTTATATGGATATTCGGATGCGGATTTTGGTGGTTGTCGTGTGGACAGAAAATGTACTAGTGAAACTTGTCACTTTCTTGGTAATTGCTTAGTTTCTTGGTTTAGCAAAAAGCAAAATGCAATATCTCTGTCTACAACCGAAGCGGAATATATTGCCGCTAGTGCATGTTATGCTCAACTTTTATGGATGAAGCATACCTTGAATGATTTTGGATTGTTATATGACTACATGCCTATATTCTGTGATAATACTAGTGCTATTAATTTGACCAAAAATCCAATTCAACATTCTAGGACAAAGCATATAGATATAAAGCACCACTTTATTCGTGATCTTGTTCAAAAAGGTGAAATTTGTGTAAATTATGTTTGTTCTAAAGATCAATTTGCTGATATTTTTACCAAAGCTTTGCCATTAGATCAATTTATTCATCTAAGATCAAAATTAGGGTTAATCGAAAAATCATCTTAAATTTTTCATAGCCTTCGGACGTCCGAAAGAGGATGAACGGACTTCCGATGATGTATTTCAGCTATTTTCCCAGAATGCACCTGTTCGGACGAAACTGTCGGACGCACGACTTCGTTCGGCCGTCCGACAGTACAACGGCTCATTTTTTAAAAGTAACTTTCTTAGTCATTTGCTTCAAACTCTTCTTCTTCTATTTCCTCTCGGACGAAAACCCTTTCATCTCTCACCCTCAAATTCATACAATTCTGAAGCTCTCATTCCCAAATTGACTCAAACAAAACTTTTCCTGATTGATTGTGAATCATTTCTCCTGATCATTTCACCGAATCGCATAACATTTCGTAAATTCCCAAATTTCCCTCAAAACCCTACTTTCTCAAAACCCCTCTGTCAAATCTTGTTCAAGGCCTTTTTGTCCCAAAAATTCTGTGTGATTCACTTCCATACTACTGTGTGCATCATTTGCATCCTTCATTCCACACATTTCGCACAATGATGAATCTAAGAGGAGGGAAGGTCACTGCCGGACGCAAACACCCACTCAGGGATGAGGATGATGATCTTCCTACGGTCAAACGATCATCCAAACGCTTCAAGAGAGGAGCTGTAAATGGTCGAATGTCACAGCCTACACCACAATCCTCCCCTCAGCCTGAATTTGGACAGGGAACCTCATCTCAACTGCCTCCAAAATCAACCACACTCCCTACATTCTTTGATGATGCTGCAAAAGACAAACACTCCTGGATATCCCAGAAAGGTGTCATTCCTCAACGCACTATAAATTCTTCTGAATTTCGCCAAATAGGTTTAGAATCCATTCTGAGTCTGTTTGCTTTCCAGAAATGGTCACATCTCATTTCTATGCCCAATGTTTATTACCCTGAAATGCTGTATCAATTCTTTGCTAATCTTAGGAAAGGCACTGACCAAACTGAGATTATGTCCAGGGTTAATGGGGTAGACTTAGTCTTTGATTCTGAAATTGTGAATGATATTTTAAAAACTACTATTGAACCTGGATGCAAGAGTAAAATTGCAAATTTCTTTTCCTATGAAGAGCATCCTACTGCTGATAATCATTTTGATGGGGCTAAGATGTTGACTTATTTTAAACGAAGTTTTTCTGCCCCTGCTGATGCTAAACTGAATGATCTTGCCCCTGTGAATCTAATTGTTTTTTCAATCATTTCAAACCTGCTTGTGCCTACTGATGGCCATAGAACAGATGCAAACAAAATGGAGTTGTATCTCTTTTACTGTTTTCGAGAAAAGATTCGTATTGATTTTGGTTTTGTCATGTGCAAGTTCTTACTTCGCTATGCCACTGATTCTCGCAGAAAATTATCTTATGGAAAATTTCTTCAAAAGATTTTTGAGTTTTACAAAGTACCAATTCTTGGTGTTTGTCCTAAAGAAGCATCTTCTTATGCCTTTACCAAAGGATATTTTGAAAGGAAAAATCTTGTCTTTAAGGATAATCTATGGGCTTATAAGGGGGCATCATCCAGTGAACCTAGATCTAAGGCTGCACATGATCCACTACACAATCCTTCATCTATTGCACTCACTCCCATTCATCCCAGGAAGTCTGCCACTAAGGCATCTTCCTCCTCCAATGATGAAGTGATTGAGCTCCTTCGTGAACTCAAACAGCATGTTCTTCTTCTAGAACATGGTCTAATGCTCACCATGTCCTCTGAGCATCAAACAGCCTACCTAGACAAAAAGAACCTTCTTTTTTCCCCACCTGTGGTTGAGAAAGTTTCACATGGCAAAGAGCCACGCCCCACTGATCCAAGTTCATCAATTTCAGACCCGAACTCATCAACTCCTGTGACTCCTCATGGCCCTTCCACATCAGATAAAGGCAAGGCACCAGTTGAAGAAGCTGCTGAAGATGATGAAGAAACTGAAGAGGAGGACCTCTCCGAATATCAGCTTTCTCGAAGGACACCTGGATCCACCTAGTTCACCATAGGGACATTTGCATTTTGTTTGACTATTTCGTGTGTTTTTAGTGTTTGTGGTGTTCAACAATGGATATGTAGATATAATGCTTATGTTTATGTTATGTTCGTTTAGTACTTTTTCATGGATGATTATGGCTGTAATGGTTATGGATATGTGGATGGATTTTAAGTATGTTGAATGATGAATGTGTGGATGTGATGAATGTTTTTTGGTTCTCCGTGATATATGTGATTGATTGGCCTTTTGTGATGACAAAAAGGGGAAGAGAACTGGATTGGATTGATTGATGATTTAATTGAAATTGAATTGGCTTGATGGATTGAATTGGTAAAATGTTGGATGTTGGCTGCTTAATGGTTATGTTTTTGGATAATTGATTAATTCGGTAGGGTAGCCAAGTGAGGGGGAGTTTTTCAAATTTTTGCTCTATGATTCACTAAGTAAGGGGGAGTTTTTGTCAATTGAGAAAGGGGGAGCTTATTTTGCAATCATCAAATCGCATTTCAAACCATTGTTTTGTCATCATCAAAAAGGGGGAGAATGTTATTCTTGGTTTTGATGATCACAATGTACTTTGAAATGTTTATCTAACTCTCTTCAAATATAAGTGTTTTTTGCCTATCAAAGAATCAGGTACGAATATGTCAAGAAATGAATATCAACCAAAAGAAGAAGCAAAAACAGGACACTCATATCGGACGTCCGAAGGAATCTGTCGGACGTCCGAAAGGATGAAGAACATCAAGAAGGAAATACTGTCGGACGCTCGTAAGGAAGCATCGGACGTCCTGAAGGATCGGACGCATGCTTCGAACGCACATCAATCTCATCGGACGTCCTAAAAATTCCACAAAGCTTTGATAGCTCTCTGGACGACGTTCGGACACAGAAGCTCGGACGATAAAATCCCATCGGGCGTCCGAACAACAACTTGACTGATTTACGGACGATGGGATCGGATGATGACTAAGCTGTAGGACGTCCGACATCCCCAACGGCTAGCTGACTCTTCATCTGCCTTCTATCCGTTGGAAGCATTAATGAAGCCCATTTTAGGTCCCCTTCAAATACAAACGACTCTGAACAAGACAAGGACTTTTGCACACTTTGTTTACAAGATCTCAAGAGATATTTTAGCTAGAAAATAGTCTCCAAAGCTAGATTTGTTCTCCAAGTGGTGTGAATTTCTTGTGAGCATTTCTTTTGTGGTTGAAAGTTTCTTTAGTGTAGATTTGTTGAGGGTTATCTGAGTGATTGTAAAACTTCTTAGCTTGACTAAGTGTGGCTTAGGGCAAGGAGGAAGTGCTCCCTCCATTGTACATCTAGTTGATCATCTTTCATCAAAGAGAAGTTGCTCAACCTAGTGATTGGTCTTCAAGTTTGAGGAAAGCTTGGTAGACAATCGGTTTGATATTCTATCTTATTCTTTTTTGTTTAATAAAATTCTCATTGCTTATCTATACTTGTTTTTCGAATCAATATTGCTCTCTTCTTCTAATCTACTTGATTGATCATTACTAGAAAAGAAGATAAATTTTTATTAAGCAAAAAATTGCATAAATTTGATTAAGATTTTAATCAACCTAATTTACCCCCCCTCTTAGGTTGTCTTTGGGCCTTACAAGGTCAAAATACATCAATTTCCAAAAAAAATATACGACTGCCAAAAGATGTCTAATTGATTACAATCGAAACCTTGATACAAAAGTTCATCCCAATGGTTTCTCCGAGTTTCACTCCATATCCATTACTGTTAAGGAAAAAAAATCTACGGGGTGAGCGATTGCTCGTGAGGCTAAGAAACACACATGCAAGCACGTTGTCCAAGTAACAATCCCATTTAACAAGTAAAACAGTAATATTCAAGTAAATAACAATTCGGGCGAGAAAAGTAAACAGAAACAATTCAAGAATATAAGAGCTCCTAGGAGCTAATTTCCACTTGCACGATCAAAAACCTCCACGAGTTGACACTCCGTCAATCGGGTAGGTTATAATCCGTAGAACTTCACTTACTCGTTCCCCGATCACCGTTACTCCCCCTGCTCCGGGCTCGCACGTTCTTTTGTTATAGGCGATACTGTTCGAGTATGCCAAGCAAGATCTCCCCATTAGATCAAACTTATACATGTTTCTCATGGCTCACCAACCTTCTCGACCGAACTCATGCCGGCTCGAGTCGCAAGGTCGGCCGATGAGATTTGGGCGTCCCCCACTAGTATCACTAGGAGTCAAGGAGATTCACTCCAAACGACTTATGCAACCATAGCATAATTAATCATTGAAACACTTCACTTAAATATTCACTTCAAGTAATTCATTTCAAGTAATTCAATTACACTTCACTTAAATGAGAACGAGTGCGATAAAGTACACACTCGACTCGGCATTTTCATAATACTCAATCACTAATAACAATTAAGCATGTAGCACTTTTTCACACACTTGACACTCACCAAGTAATATAAGAAAGTAGTGCGTAATTCAAGTGTTTAGGCGTCCGCAGTGAGATCGTCTTGAAGGTCCCCTTGAGTGCCTGAGCAAATAATAATTAACTATCACTCACTATCACTTATAAGTCTCTTGTTAATAAGAGAGATCGTACACTTGTACAATCTAAGAAAATGTCATGAAATAGAGCTTTACTTGCTCAAAATCCAAGGTTCAAAAGTGGTGTTTAACAACACAAGGAAAACTGATTTCCTTCATGAAAGCAAGTCTAAAATGGTCAATTAATATTGAAGGATAGGGAAGAGTTTCCAAAAACTCAATTCCCATCAAGTTCGAAAATTTCAAATTTGAAGGGCCGTTTTTGAAAAATCGTATCTTACACTCCGTAGGTCTAAAATTGGAAAACTTGGTATTGTTGGAAACTAGTTCCAAAATACTAAAAGTTCCTAGAAGACACTTTTCTAAGATTCTAAATGGAAGGCACTCAAATTTCGGCTTAAAGTGGCTGACTTACACTTCCAAGACAGATTCGGGTTTGGTTTTTGGCAAACTTTGGAAATTCGGAAAAATTCACAAAATGTGAACTAGACTCTGAAATTTGTACCACAATTATAATTACAATCAAGGTTTAAAACACAACAAGTGGAACTAAAATTGGAGTTTCGAGCATCAAGATATAGCAGTCCAAAGTTAGCTAAAATTAAGGATTGATTGCACATTTTCCATATTTGGAAAACGACTTTGGACCATCATTTGGGTATCGAAATGGTCTTGGATTGACACCAAAATTGGTACAAATCAACTTCCATATGAGGAATACTCATCTACCAAATTTCATTTGAAAATTCACAAGGGAAGGTAGTTAACTAAACTACCAAAGTTCAAGAAAATCCCAAGACCAATCTGTCTTTTGCTTTCTTTGTCTCTTTCAAACATCTTGCCCAATGAAAACGATTCAAATCTGGCTCATTTATGAAACAAAGGTCTAAGAAACATTCAATATATATTTGGTAGGTGATTGACACCAAAAGTTTCAAAATAACAAGTCCCAATTCGAGCTAGGCCATTCGGCCAGCCAAAATTAGGGTTTCCTATCACTGGTGCAGTTTGGTAATTTGGCCACAACTCACTCAATTCAACTTGGAATTGAGCATGGTTTGTGGTTTTGGAAACTACATTCATATGGTTACATTTCCTCAGAAGAAAGCATTTTGAAATTCAGTTCATAGCTAGCTCAAATTCAAGCAACAAGCCTCAGCTCATCACTGACCCTTGAGCAAAGCAATAAAACAGAACAGGTAACTTTGGTGAACTACTACAGCTCACTCAATTTGAATCAGGGAATATAAGAAACTGTTAGAAAACTACAGATGTCTAGTTTCGAATGCCGCTAACGGCACTTGATTTTGACATCGGAGCAAAGAGTTATGATCATTCAAAGTTTACTGCCAAAGAGCCCCTGTTACTCGTTTCCAGATTTGAAGATTTTCGAAATCCGAACTTTTACCCAACCAAATCAAGTGATTTTTGGTGGAAACTTTCCACACATCCTATACAACATATCTACAACAAATTCAAGGTCATTTGTTTACAAAAAAATTGAACCAAGGGCTCGGCAAGAACAGGGCAGAATTTGGCCCTTCTTAGCTTCAACTTTCCTTTGATTTTCCTTCCACTCTTTCAACTTATATCCACTTGTTTAACACTTAATCAACATAAATAACACCCATAATCATCATATCAGTCCAACATGTCCATTGTGGGATTTCATAAAGTCCACTCAAATGATTTTCAACCAAATAAGGATACCCACATGAAGTTACAAGCTTCCAAGTCAAATTTAACTCACTAGAACCAAGTTTAAAAGGGTTGGATGATTACTACCTCTTAGATGATGAAAACCAGAAATTTTGGGTCACCAAAAGTTCTAAGAAATCGTGAGAAAGGTGCTTCCTTCCTAGTCCAAGTGAATCTCCAAGTGAAGTGGAAGTTGTGTGGTGAATTTGGAGTGAAATGGTTGGAAGATTTGAAGTAAAATTGAGATGAACCTTGCTCCTTCTTTGCCTTGAGAATTTCGGCCAGCTTGAGAGGAAGGAGAGAGAGACTATGGCTGATGGTGAAGCTTCTCTTGGAAGCTTCGTAGTTAGTGGCTTTAATTTGGCACAAAAGTCAACTTTGAATAGTGCGCGTACGCGCGCGTTTCGTGCCCGTTTTCTCTCGGATTCGTTTCACTTGTACACTAAACCTTTAATGTACTTCCTTTAACACTAATATTGTTCACTCTTAGTAGTCTATCAATAATTTTTTAAAGTCCTTCAATTAGTCACGCGTGTGAAAATGCGAACTTCCGACTCGCGCGCGATAAAGTGCAATTTCTAAGATATTTTTGTAACGATAATATAACTAACTAATACTAGGGTAAATAATCATGAAAATAACTAGTTTAGAAATAAAAACATGAGTCTAGTATTAATTCCTCAAATCACCAATTAATTTGTACCAGTGCGTCTTTTGGAAAACTTTCGACGCGCACACGGTATAAGCTTAATTTTAACGTTCTCACATCTAATCTCTCAATTAACTTTTCTTAATCTACTTTTAATCATTCTTAATTCTCCAAAATTTATTACATTCTCGATTCAAATATAGTCTCCAAAAACGTATACTCGTTATTTCTCACTTAAACGAGCCTCCGGAAAATTGAATTTGCTAACGGGGGACGTTTTAAAAACATAAGGGAGACATCATGCCATACAAATGGACTTAAAATGGTTGAAATGAATTATTCGGAGAAAACAGGTGAATAAATATTTAAATAAACCAATAATTTTCGATAAAATAAGAAAATTTTTAGGTCCTCACATATGAAAGTCTCTAACTTGCAGCCTTGCACTTTCAATTCTCTGTGCTTTCTCTAAGGATTTAGTGAACGTAGAGATTTGGGCTGCCACCAACCCCTCTTGAATCTCCACATTAAGTCCTTGCACAAAGTGTCTTATCCTTCTCCACTCATTAGTCACCAATTCCGAATCATATTTAGAAAACTTAGTAAATTTCCGTTCATATTCAGCTACGCTAGAAACTCCCTGTCTCAAATTTATAAATTCATCCTGCCTTATTTTCTTAAATCAAGAGTGGGAGAAATTTTTCATTAAACTCTCGGGTAAAGTTCTCCCAATTTCAAGGGGTCTGCGCTCTTTCCCATTTTTCCATTATCACATCCCACCAAGCACGTGCTACACCCTCAAATTGAAAGGCAACAAAGTTCACTTGTCTCTCCTCAGTATAGTCTAGGGTGGCAAATATATTGGTCATTCTCTCCAATCAATTCTCTGCTAACTCAGGGTCAGATCCTCCGATAAACTTAGGCGGAGCAAATTTTAAAAATCTCTCTAAAACCCTATCATCCCCTCCATCTTGAGCCCCAGGTTAATTAATAGGTCCTTGACCTTCTCGCTCTGCTAATCGTTCTAAAATATCCGTCATGCGGTTGATGGCAGTAGCCACCTAGTCACCCTCTCATGTCCTTGTCCTTGAGACAGCCCAATTACCGATCCTTGATCGTCCCCTAGAGGTTAGGTTTGCCTAACCCCACGCCCCTGACCTCTATCTCTCCTTTGTTCATCCATGATCTTAGTTATGCCTAAATGCAAGAATAGAATTATTTACGCGAGAAAATACTTAAAATACAAGTCAATGCGGAAAACATTTGAAATAATGATAATTAGCATATATTAACAATTAAAGATCCATAAAAGATCAGCAAGTCATGGGGCATTTACAAAAATATAGCACATATGTGCCACAAAAATGTAATTAGTCATGCAATAGACGCCAAGAGCTTTACAAGCGTCACCCCAACTAATTCTGGTCACAAAAGTCAAAAGTCAACATCCTAGTCTAGTTCGCATCCGAACCACTAGCCCGAACATTCTCCTCCGAATCCTTCTCGAAAGGTTCCTTCTCAAGAGTGCCCTCACGAGTCGGGCTATCGACAGCCTCTATCGCCTTCTCTATCAACACGGTGATGTCGGCAAAAATTCCGGCGACCCAATCTCGGACCTCCCCGACTACCCAAGCCAGTCGAGCCCTAGTCTTCTGAAATTCAACACCAGCGACCCCAGCTCTAATCCTCTCCTCTACTACTGTTCCCTCGAGCTCAATGATCCTAGTACCCTGAGCGTCCACCATAGCGTTCAGTTCCTCGACTTCTTGCAGTAAGGCTCTGTTGGTAGATGCTCATCGTCAAGGGACAATACCAGCTCATTAGGGTAGGTGTACGTCGTCCTATAGGGACAACAGGGAATCCTCGAAAAAGGTGAGTATCGGATATGAGATTCTTCTCCATGCACTGTATATCGAATAGACCTAAGAGGTACTACATGTCCATTAGCATGCCCATTGTCATTAGCAGCATGACTCCCATTTCCGTTCTCCATCTCTACAAAAACCACCATAAATTCTATGTTAGAAATTTAAAATCACGAATTCGCTCAATATCAACTTAACGTCTAACTAAGTTATCTAATCCCTATTCTCAAGAGTAAAGACTCTAAAACATCTCTCAAATAGATCGCTAAACCTAGGCTCTTTTCCACCAATGCCGTTTAAGAAATTCTCAAGTACCAATTCTCTTTAATCACTGGAATACAATAGATTAATATTCAAGTGAATCCCACGGTCCGGTATCCTAAATTTCGAGCCTAGAATACACTACAGAGATTTGAAGCCTAAGCTCTGATACTAACTGTGACGCCCCTACTTCTCCCAAGGGCGAACCCAAGGGTATCGGCAGGGTGCCTACCCAACTCTCGCCAGGACTCGATACCATTCCAATCCGAACATAAGGTAAATAACCGAATAATAAAAGTCGAACTGAAAAACGAAGTCGTTTCCATACACAAGTGTTCAATCTTACATCACAAGTTTTCAAAATACATCAATTTTTTCAAAATGTACAACTTCCAAAAGTTGTCTAATCAGTACATCCAAAATTCTAATCAAAAGAGCCATCAAGTAGGCTTCTCCATAATTCCTTCCTTTTCAGCTCCTGTTAAGGAAAACAAATCTAACGGGGTGAGCGAATGCTCGTGAGGCCAAGAAAACATGCACAATACATAGTTCAAATAACAATAGCACTTAAACAAGAATGAAAGCTATAACATTCAAGTAGTTCACAATTAACAATAAAACACACTTAATAAGGATACGGAAGCTCTCAAGAGCTATATTCCACTTGCTCGATCCAATACCTCCACGAGTTGACACTCCGTCAACTGGATAGGTTATAAGTCCGTAGAACTTCACTTACTCTTCCCCGTTCACCAATACACCCCCTGCTCCGGGCCCGCACTTCTTTCATATAAGGCGATACTACTCGAGTATGCCAAGCGAGATCTCTCCAATAGATCAAACTTATACAATTTTCTCATGGCTCACCAAGTTTCACAACCAAGCCCATGCCGGCTCGAGTCGCAAGGTTGGCCGATGAGTTTTGGGCGTCCCCTACTATTATCACTAGGAGTCGAGGAGATTCACTCCAATCGACATATGCAACCATAGCATAATTCACTATTGCAATACTTCATTTAATTCACTGAACAATTCACTTCAAGCAATTCAAATACACTTCACTTAAACGAGAATGAGTGCGATAAAGTACACACTCGACTCGACACTTTCAAAATACTCAATCAATGAGAACAATTAAGCACGTAACAACATTTCATACACTAGTCAAAACAAAAGTGAGTGAGCGAGCAATTAAGTTTTTAGGCGTCCACTTCGAGATTCTCTTGAAGATCTCCTTGAGCGCCTGAACAAATAACAAGTACTTTCACTCACAACCATGTATTAACCAAGAAAGAATGCACACTTATTTAGACTAGTCAATGCCTCAAAAGAGAACGTTAATCATTCAAAAATAGAGGTTCAAAAGTGAGGATTTATTAACACAAGAGAAACTGATTTCCTCCATGAAATCGAGCTTAAAATGACCAATCAATATCAAAGGATAAGGAAAAGTCTCCAAAAACTCATTTCCCAACAAGTCGGAAAATTTCAGTTTTGTGCGTCGAATTTAGAAAAATCAGATCTTGCACTCGGTAGGTCCAAAAATGAAAAATTTTATACCGTTGCAATCTTGTTTCAGAGTACTAAAAGTTCCTAGAAGACATTTTTCCAAGATTCTAAATGGAAGGCACTCATTTTTCAACTCAAAGATTCAGTTCTAATAGGATAGGTTTGAACCAGTCTTGGTTTTGCAGTCATCTTTGAAAATTTGGCATAATTCACAGAAAATGAATCAGCCCTTAAAATTCGGAGCACAATAAGAGTTCCAAAAAGGTTTCTAACACGATAAACGGAACTAAATTCGGAGTTTTGAATATCAAGATATAGCAGTTCAAGCTCGGTAAATTTTCACTACTAAAACAGTGAATTTTCAGATTTAAAAAGCTATCTTTGTAGCATCATTTGGATATCGAAAGTTTGTTGAAACAACACCAAATTTGGTACACTTAAACCTCTATATGTGGACTACTCCTGTATCAAATTTCACACAAAAACTCACGTGGAAAGGCAGTTAACAAAATGACTAAAGTTTGAAAAATGTTTCAAGGAGAATCTATCTTCTTGCTTTCCTTTCTTTTCCAAACATTTTGCACAATGAAATCAGTCCAAATTCTATTCATTTTTTTGAAACCAGGGTCCTAGAAACCTTTAATAAACACTTGATGGTTGATTTACATCAAAATTTTTGAAATAAAACATCCCACAACAAAATAGATCAGTCGGCCAGCAAGAAGGAAAAGCTTTCCAGTTTTCCAGCTTTATCGTACTTTCAAAATCAGGCCATATCTCATTCAATACAAGTTCAAATTACAAATGGTTGGTGGCGTTGGAAACTAGGTTCAAAATACTTCATTTCATCAGAAGAAAAAATTTCCAAAATCAGTTCACAAGTAGTTCGAATTCAAGCCACAATTTGCAGCTTCTCATGTCCATTCGAACAGACATTCAGAACAGGGCAGCAAACTTTGGCGAATCACTACGGATGACTCAAAATGAACTAGCCGGTGATTTTTATACCGTTAGAAAGCTACGGATGTCTAGTTTTGAATCCCTCTAACGGCACTCAATTTTAACTTTTGTACAAATAGTTATGTTCGATCAAAGAGGTACTGTTTGGCTGCCCAGATTACCATTTCAAGATTTCTTTCTATTTCGAAAATCCAAGTTTTGCTCAACCAAATGCAACGATTTTTGGAAGACACTTTCTACACATAATATACAACATATCTCAACCAATTTCACAGCCAACAAACATCAAAAATTTCGAAATAAAACAGAGTAACATGACCAGAAATTTTCGGCCAGCTTGCACTTCCAACTTTCCTTCGATTTTTCCTTCACTTTCTAACCGTATTCATCTCAAATAACACGTAAACAACCACAATCAACTAATTACACCACAAGGAAGCTACCTAAAAGCAACATCAAGTCCGCTAGCCTAGTGTTAAAACAAGAAAAAATGGATTTCCTTAAGTCCTCTACCTATATCAAGCTTGGGGTTGTCAAATCCATGAAATCTAAGCTTGATTCTTGAAGAAAAATGGAGAGATTGCAAGAGTTGTTGGTTACCTCCTTAGTTCTTGAAGAAACCAGAATTTTCACCTTAAAAACCTCCAAGAATTCCCACTAGATGATGTCCTCCTCCAAGTTAAAGTAAATCTCCAAGTAGTTTCGAAGTTGGGTGCAAATTTGGAAGTGAAATGGAACAACAATTGAGCAAGATGAAGTGAAGCTTTCTTTCTTCTTCCTTTGCTGTTTTTGACCGGCTCCAAGAGAGAGAAGAGAGAGGGTTTTGTGTTGAATGAAGCTTCTCTTGGAAGCTTTAAGAATTTGTGGCCAAAAGTTGTACAAAAGTCAACTAGAAATAGTGCGCGAATAGTCCCGAACTACCACTTTTCTCTCTTGTTTGTTGCACTTGTGCACTAATCCTCAAATGTAATTCTTTTAACACTATAATTATTCACACTTAGTAGTCTAGTATAAGTTCCTTACATATCGACTTAGTCGATTCGACGTGAAATACGCGAACTTCCGATTCGCGCGCGATAAGGCGAAATTTAAAATCTATTCATGTAAGGATAATATAATTAACTAATTCTAGGGTAAATAATTATAAAATAACTATTGATCATTCTTAATTCTCCAAGATTATTGCACTCTCGGATCGAATATTATCTCGAAAAACGGGTACTCGCTATTTCTCGCTAAACGAGCCTCCGAAAAATTAAATTTACTAACTTGACGTTTTAAAAATATAAGCAAGGCATTGTTCCATGTAAATGGACTTAAAATGGTTGAAATGAATTATTCGAAGAAAACGGGTGAATAAATATTTAAATAAACCAGTAATATAAGATAAAAATAAGAAAATTTTCGGGTCCTCACAGGTCAACCTCTAAAAACTAAATGTATTTGTTGTTTTTCAATAAATTACAAGTATTGACTGTTTCTAATTGATTGCTTCATCATTTTTTTCCAATGCCATCATACATTCTTCATCAATTTCATGAAATTCCTCGGCATCCTCATTGCTGTTGACATTGATATTGTCATTCATATTTTTCTCTTGTAGAACGTTTAATATTTCTGCAATTTTTTATTGTAGCTATTTTAGCCTTACCAACCTTTAGATGCATTTTTATTATATGCGTAACTTCTCTTGGAGTTCTTGGATAATTTTCAACTTGTCATATTACATGACCAATGTGTTCTTTCAATCTTGTAATTTTACCATGCATTAATTTTTTTACAATAATTGCACCTCACATTTTTTTACTTCTGCTCAAATTTATACATGCTCCCATCCAATATCCTTGCTTGCCATTTCAATTATTACATATACCATCTTAAATAATTAGTTCATCATGAAGTAATTAAAGATGTGTCAAACAGTATTACAAATAATTTAAGATGTTTTGCAAATGTACTAACTTGTTTCGATTATATTAGCAAGTTAAAATCTTATCTACAATATAAACTTGTTTGCTTGATCATTTGTTCATTTTTTGAAGAATTTTTTAGTAAAACTTAAAAATTTATTGAAATAATTAGTGTATACTACAAAATTACCCCAGTAGCTCATACATCATGGTTACAACTAAATATTTAAAAGTAATTACCATTAAAATCTATTTGCTATACATAGAAGATATAGCAAGAATTATAGAGGAGTTCTAATCACTATAAAATTCAATAAAAATGGGACATCTCACCAGATATTTAGTAAAAACTAATTATTAAATGAGAAAATTTATGTGAGAGGTATAGCAAGAATTTTATTATATTTTACTAAATATCAAATGAGATAAGTCTTACAATTCATTCTAGCTCGAATTGATCCAACAAAAGAAATAAGTAAAACTAATCCAAATCCCTAAATTTTAATTTGAATAGAACCACAACTAATTTGGCTTGGGCCTAATACATAAGGGCCATAATCAATCCATAATGGATTTCTAATTTATAAGCTAAAATAAGTACGCATAAAACTTAAAGAACACCCAATTGGAGGCTTTATATGTTCACTCTTTTGGTACCTCCCCTCTTTCGGCATAGGTTCTATATCTTTGCTCTTTAGTGTGGCTCCCTTTCAGACAATGATGAAGTTTTTCACTTCAGTGCACTTCTATCTTTTAATAGAAAAACTATCTCTCAGTTGTAACTTCTCTCATCACTCAATGGACAATTGAAGTTTTATTCTCTCCTCAATGGATGATTGAAGTTTTGGGATGGACGGGAAAAAAGGAAAGTAAAGTGATAAATTTTTCTGATTTGATTCTTGCTTCTGAAATTATTGTCCTAAATTGAATTTTATTTAATGGGTTTTCATTGTTGAAACTAGTCCTTCTTGTTATTTTGGTCACTTACATTGTTTTTGTTTAATTTTTAGATTTAGTCATTTTTCCTTTTTACATTATTTTTTTTGCTTTAGCCCCAAGTTGATCTGAGATGACATTGAAGAATTGCCTATTTCTCTTCATTTCGAAGTTGACTCTACCCAAGTCGGCCGAGTGTGTCAGAGTTATCAGCCAGTTTTCCATCTCCAATGTGAAGTGAAACGATCACAAATTTGAGTTCTCAATTCTGGTGATGACTTTTCCGAGTTGTCTCTTAATCAGATGAGTCTTTGAACCTGGAATCAAATCCCATGCTTCATCTTACAATGACCCAAGCTAGATCCTTTGCAAATTTAGCTTATTGACTTTCCTTTTTCCAATTCTGAATTTCACTTCATTTTCAAGCTATTCCAATAGAACACGCATCAAGTGTTTGGTTGTAATTTAGGAAATTCTTTGAATAGATTTCTATAGAAGGATTCATATGTTGATTAATTGGAATTCGATTCTGAACGTGGTTGTAACCTAGAGATGAAGTATGGTTGGTGGGTCTACATAGTTCCTTGTGCTTATACAACTGAAATGTTGAGATAGTTGTCCTTGTACTATATAAGTTTTTCTTTTACCAATTATGCTTTCAATCATTTTTTATTATATGTTGAATCCATACAATTTTAATTGGTAAAGAACTTATCGAGCATTATACTGGTATAGAACAAAAGCTCTAAAAACTTGAATATGTAAATTTGAGAGCAATAAGGCATATCATATGATGGATAATAATTATCTATACCGATTACTCAACCTAAAAGTTTGTGAGTATGATTACTACAAAATTAATGGATGTAATATGTCCACATATTAGATTTTCAGAGTGCAAAATAAAAATGAATAATAAGTTAGAGTGCAAAGTAAAATTTCATCATCCATTTTTCACTTTATCAATTATATCATACTTATATTTTAAATAAAGTATAAAGATTCTAAATAGAGAAGTGAAGTGTGTTTGAGCAAAAATGATGGAAAGATAGAGGTATGCTAGGGTCTTTCAGATTCTAGATGTTTAACTCTAGTGACCAAGACCTGTATGTTGGCTTTGTAACCCAGAGTCCCAGACTTGGGGTTCAATGCTTTGCAAGGTCATTCACTAGTGTAGATTTTCTCTCCTTTTCTTGGCAACAAATTGAAACACTTTTTAAAATTAATACAGTATGAAACTCAACTAAATACAAATTAAGAAATGAGCTAAATTAAACCATAAAGATTATAAGAGATAAGATAAAACATGTAGCTCACAATGTGGACAAAAAAGAAGGAATAGATTAAGTGAAACATTTATTCACTAAGATTCCCTCTATCTGTGTTGGACCATTAGTAAGTTCAAAAAAAGGCCTAAAGGATATGGGGTCTAGAATAGTTGATGTAGGCTTAGTTGACTATTTGAGTAAAAAGAGATTAGATTCCTAAGATGAGGATAATGCAAACTAATTATTCAAAAAGAAGCGAGGACTATCTAATAAACAGTTCTTGGCATCATTTTAAAGAATGACATGATGAGAATCCTACCTTAGTGGAAGAAAGTGATAGAATTTCAAGCTATAGAGGAGCTCTATGAAGGATCACTATAAATAAAAGACTAGTTGCTAAAGGGAAGGATACCATAAACACATATCAACAAAGCAAATAGTGTTCTAAATTTCTTTCAATCTTTGCATTTATATCATTAGCTTAGTTTTCATTTTAGGGTAGTGGCAAGGCGCAGTGCCACAAATGACACTTAACACTTGAAATACAGTGGACAAATCTTAGCATTATAAATTGTGAAATACAGTGGACAAATCTTAGTATAAATCTACTAGCAAAACAACAAACTCCATGCATATCTACTAGAATACAAAATCACATGAAAAATTGGTCGTAGACTAACCTGCCGACAAACGAAGCAAGTATCAATCATAATATATAGAATCCAATCAAAGGACAAAGTTGGTATCGGCCATCGACTAGAGTCGAGTTTGAAGCAAAAATGACAAATGATATAGAAATCTCCTGCACCATTCTTGGTTCATGAAAGCTTGACAATTTCAAATTATTATCAAATATGAAAAACCTAAAACAAAAGGTATCAACTATTGCTAGAGTTTGGGACAGAGGATTGGGTCCAAACAAAGTGAAGCAGACTTTAAAATTCAAAGTGATATAAATCAAAGATGAATACTTATACAAATCCATCATTTAGATCGCCAAACGTATTGTTTCCAAGGAACAAGACTAATCCCAAGAGCATGGTGATCAATGAATCTAAACCGATTCCAAATGTGATCAAATCCTAGTAGACAATATCATAGGCTTAATTCACTTCAGTACAATGATTGAATGTTCTTTTTTAAGACCTAGGTGGAGGGTTTAATCTACAAAAAATCACCATCTTGATAGGATAATACTAAGGTATAGTGTAACAGACAACAATAACACTTAGAAGGTATTAGCACCCGATTCTCAATATTGTACATTATGGAACATAGTGAACAAATTCCAATATAAACCCAATAGCATATGAGCAAACTCCATAAGTATCTACTAGAATGCAAAATCATACTGGAAATTGGACATAAAATAACCTACCAACCAATGGAAATAAGTACCATATATAACGTATAGAATCTAATTAGAGGCCAAAGTTGGTATTGGCTATCAACCACAGTCGAGTTTGAAGCAAAAATGACAAGAGATAGAAACTCCTACGCTATTGTCAATTCAAGAAAAGAAGATAAATCAGAATGTGACAAAGAGACAAGACGAAGATATTGAGGTGCAAATTGTTTAATTGTTAAGAAGAGTCTATTCTGTCTATATTCATTCTATATCCTACATATATTGATCAAGAACATCGTTTTTTCAAGAAATTTTGTTTGTCTAATTTTACTAATTTTTAGTAGAAGATGATCATTCAATAAAAAAAAAAAACATGTTGGAAGGTTTACTTTACTATGTGAAAGGCTGGTAATGATGAATTTTTGAAGGTTATTCTCTAATTCATCATTGATTTCAGCAGCATTCGAGTGGTACCTTACCTTGCTTTATAACTCTATAAAGAATTGAATGTTGATGGAAGATGCATTTCCACACAATTCTATTAAACACAAATAAAAATCAATCTCAGAGAATTAGCTCAAATTACCTAAAGGTATGGAGAGACTATGGAATAATATATAGATTGACTCAAGAAATAAAGATATAAATTATAGACACCAAAATTTTGTCAATTTTTAATATTTTCTTGAATTTTTATCTATTTAATGGGTCATTTATTTTCATGCATTTTAATGTGAATTTTCTTATTTTGTAGGTTTATTTGAAAATAAAAAGAAAAAAGAAGAAAATGAAAAATTGATTACTAATCATTTTTTCCCCAACAAACCCATTATTCACTCAACCTTAAAAAGAAAAATTGATTACCAATCATTTTTCCCCAACAAACCCATTATTCAGTCAACCTAAAAAAGTTGACTGTTTCCCCTTCCCTTGGCTCTCTCTCTCGGCGCGCGCACACCCACACACACACACACACTCTCTTTCTCTCTCTCAACATCACCAACAAAAAAAACTCTTTACACACTCGCACACTTATACACTCCGACTCCCCCCAATTAGCTCTCTTGACCCCTTCTCCTGCTCTCTTTCATTTACATAAACAAAAACACACATTTCACTCTCTCTTTCACAAAAAAAAAAAAGAAGAAAACTAAGGAGCAAGGGCAGCTGCTACTGTTTGGATTGCCGTTGAAAGCCATCACTACTACTGGGTTATTGAATTTAGACATTGTAAAGTTTCACACCTCTTCCCTTTTAAGTTTCTAATGCAAAATGTGAAAATGTATGCATCAATATATTTTCTTCTTACTTGATTCCATTTGGTGTCCATGCCTTTTAGTTGAAACTTGAATCTTGATGAATGTTTTGGATTGTCTCTTGAATTTGTGGTTTATTTGTCTAAGTTTTTCAAGCAAAAAGCAATGATTCATATCATGCATTCCATGAGTTTGAAAAAAATGTCTCAATGAGCAACCAAATTAAAAAAAAATTTCATGTATATATTTGTTAAAAATAGATGGCTATAGCTAGTTCATGGCCTATAATTTTTTTTGATCAGATTTTTGAATTTTTTAAGTCTCAAAAAGCAACAAAATAGGTTTCCTAAATTAGAGGCTATTTTTATCTTAATCTGTCATATCTTTTGATGTTTCTTGTTAAATTGAGTTTGTAGCTATGTTATAGAATTGGAGAGGTTCATTTTGCTATATTTTTCAAGAATTTTGTTGATGATTTAGTTGATTTTTTAAAAAAATAACCAACTGTAAATTTAGATTTTCACCAATTTTTGTACATTTTTGTGACAAAATAAGTTTGGAAATGGATTCTACATGAAAAATTGAGTAGAGAGGTGTATTTTAATGAATTTTGGGTGACAAAAAAAAATTTACGGAGCCGGCCGCTGCCAGTGTCCGCAATGGATAACGATAACAGAGCTTCAATTGGCCAGAGGTGAAGAATAAAACGGGTGGAAGAAGAAAAGAAAAAAGAGAGAAAAAACAAAAAAAAAAAGAGAAGAAAAATAAGGGATGTGCTAATTCTTTATTTTTGTGTGGGCTTGCAGTTAGGGTTTAGTAGTATAAATTTGATACATTTGTTATTTTTTAACCTATTTAAATATTTAATTAGGCCCGTTTGTTTAATACAAGACAATCTACATATTTTGTTGCTCTTGGGCCAAAATAGTGTAGTCCAAACACTTAAAATGGCTAAAATGTCATTTTCTTTTTTGTATTCCTTAAATCAGAAATCAAAATTTGCAATATGGTTCTTGAACTTTTGAATAATTTCAGTACGGCCCAATAACTTTAGATCTCTTTAATTTAGGTCCTTATTTTAATTTCATTTTGGCCTATAAACTTTATCCTTATTTAATTTTGACCCAATCTTTTTAAAAATTATGTTTTAACCCCAAAATCTTTCTATTTTTGCAATTTAGTCCTTGATAGCTTTTTGATTTCACAATTATAATCATTTATTTTCTTTAATTGTTAATTATACTTCATTGAAATGCATCTAAATTGTAAATTTTAGGTGTTTTAAGTTTATTTACATATTTTGGCATAACAAGGTGAATTTAGTATATATATATATATATATATATATATATATATATATATATGTTCTCTTTTGAAGTATTTTCAATTAAATTGGTGCTCTGATCTTTTTGTTGATCTCTGAGTATAAATTGGTCAATCTTCCCTCATTTAGTCATTACTTCAAAAGGGAGGTATCCTTATTGCCCTTTAAATTTCGATTATATGCTCTTATGTGTTCCTACGTTTTCCTATGTATTTATATGTTTCTATGTGTTTTCTTTTATTTATTTATTTTAATTTTTATTCATTTTTTATGTTTATTTAATTTAAATTTTATAATTGTTTGGATGGTATTTGAATACCCTAGATGTAATTGATAAGTTATATTTTTTTTTGTAGAAATTGTGATTGGATAGACAAATGTAATTAGATAGGTTAGATATGTTTATTTTCTTATATTTTTTCATTTTAGATTAAAGTTAAGTCCCTAAATGTAATAGATAGATAGCTATATTTATTTTTTTGTGTTCCCCCATTTTAGATTGTAATTAGGTTTTCTAATGTAATTGATAGGTTTTGTATGTTTATGTGTTTTACTTTCTTTCCTTAGGACTGACATTTAGATATTATACTTACATGCTATGTGCTCGTATATCTTTATTTGTTTTAATTATATTTTAAATAATTTATGGATTTTCCTAATGGGGCATCCATTAATACACATAATGTTCACCTAACTTACCATATATATACACATACTAATAATTATTATCCTATCTTACATTTATATACTTTTTCTATTTAATCTTGCCTACTCTTTCTCATATTTATTTACTTTTTCTAATTAATTTTATATTTTTAAAAATATAGCATCTAAAATATATCTTAATGAGTGCCCTATGGGCACTCGCTAGACAGATCGATATTTTATTATTATAAATAATGAATGCATGGCCTGACCACACTAGTTCAATGCTAGTTGTAACTTTTTTTATTTCCTTACTTGTCCCATGCTAGTGAGGGCATATAAAAATGTGTTAGTTCAATATTAAACTCGTCAGTCCCATCACATGCTAGATCCATGTATTACGTGTCCTCATTCTATTTCATACATATTTTTCTATATTTAAGATTTTTTTCAATTACTTGTTATTTTTTCCTATTTTATTCCCTTACCCTATATGTGTTCAATCGATTAAATGTAGAATTGTGTCTCACATAAGAATTAGAAAATTAGATAGTTCATTTGCTTGTTCAGATTAGAAGAATCACCCTTCAAATAAGAAAAATGGATGAATATGGCGTTTTAACCTTAGTACGCTATTACTTCTCTATAAGAAAGAAAGTTGTAACATGATTTTTTGTCCCTTGTATCTATTATATTGCATTCCTCTCTTTTTGATCATGTATATATGATCGTGAGTCTCATTTTGTCCCTCCCAATATTCCCTTTAGGTTTAGATTTTGTATTCATATAGAAACATCAAAAAATGAGAAGTTTAAGAGTTAGATTAGAAAAATTTTGATTAAACCTCGCAACAAATTTGGATTAGGTTAAAAGGGTGCCTTAAATTTGAGTCGATTGAACCTTTACTTTCTCTTTCTTCAAACTGTGATTCTCATTGCTTTTTTCTTGTTTTCAAAGGTTTGGGGTTTGTCCAAAAAAGGCTTTTATTTTATTTTTTAAAAACATTTTTTGATAATTTGGTACACCTGAATTCAATAGCAAGTGTCGATTTTCTTTTTTCTAAAAACCTTTTTTAGACTATCCTTTTGGGTATAAATCATCGTATTTTCAAAAGTCTCATTTTAGGCCCTTTTCTTCATTTTAAAAATCAAAAACACATTTTTTCATTTAATTTTTTTATTTCGAAAAATAGGGTACGACAGTTTGGCGACTCTACCAAGGAGAGTAATGAATCTGAACACTTGGTTTATTCACTTTTTTCTTCTCTAATACTTTTTATATATTGCATTTAGATGTTTTAGGTTGCATTTTTCATTTTAGAACATTTTACATCTCATACTCATATCCGTTCTATGCCCTTCTTATATGTAATGAATGGTTTATTTATTCACTTATATTTATTTATATCATGCTTTGAATTTGGAGTGGGGATGATGTTACCCTAGAACCTTAATGTGTGTTTAATGGTATTAATCCCTCATCTCAAAGGAACACTTCATACGTACATATGTTATTTCTTTTTTACCCTTTATTTTTTCTTTTTAGTGGTTGTCATATTACTCTTCCCTACTAGAATTAGGATGGATCCATTTGGACATGTGACTGTAGCATGATCTGCACATAGCAGTGTTTGAGGGATCACTCAAACCATCGACTTGGAGTTCTGGAATTGATGACCCTTGACCCTTTGGTCTGAAGATTTGAGGACCTGAAACCTTATCGAATCTGGATGCATTAGTGAATCCCAATCTCATGCATTCATGTAGAAATCACCCAAAATAGAGTTTACCTTACCCTATTAAGAATACTAGGTATGAGGGAAGGGATTTTACCCATCTTTCTTTTCTTTACCTTATATTTTTGCATCATTTTATTGCTCCAACGTATTATGTACTATTTATCAAATGGACTAACCCTATTTTCTTCTCTTTTCTTGCATTGAATAAATTTTAGGAATAACAGTCTTGACATGGTACTCTTTTATGGGCCTACCTTATTAGTAGGTTATTACAAGTTTAAATTCTAGTTTATTTCATTAGTACCCTAATAATTGCATATCATATCTAGACCCGTCCTGATGTATTAATGAGGCACCTTTGGGTCATGTTTCAATTATTGTGTTACATATTTACTCACTTTAATAAACTATCATCATATATTAATCATATAGGGATTGCCATTTAGGAAATCTCATGTTAGGAATAAACTATCCTTTTGTCTCGAATGTATAATCCCATGAGACTGGCACGATTATATTTTTTATACCATCCAAAGGGGTAACGTATAAGGTAAAGGTAGGATCCAATCCCTTTTATGATGTCAGCACTGAAGATTATTGGACAACTTCTGTACATTAGAATATGAGCATTTGAAAATCACTTTGTGTCCATTTTGTCATAGTTGATAAAATTTCTTACATAAGGATACTAAGTTGAAGAAGTTCATAAATGGGTCCTCCTTCTTGAGGAAATAAATGTATTGAGGAATCTTGAATTTAGAAAGTTCATAGACTAGTGCATTGCAACGAAAATTATGAGATTTGGGACTATAAATCGACAGGAAATCCAGTTGATTCTTGAGCAAACTGTCAATCCCAACCTATTTATTTGATCTAGTTTATTCTCTCTCAACCGTTCAACCCATGATTTACTAAATAGACCAGTTAAGGCATTGTAATCCTTTCAAGAATTTGGCCTTTTACGCTAGATCGACCTTAATATTTTTTCACATGCCAACTGAAGTAATCAATCCATTTAGACTTTGTCCTCTTTTCATTATGCTAAACATCTCATACCTTTTCAATTAGCCAATTTTTAGGTCAATTTTTAGTCAAATACTGATAAATTGATTGGATCTATTGTGACGCCCCCACTTCTCCCTAAGGCGAGCCAAAGGATATCCGCGGGACGCCTGTCCAACTCTCGCCAGGACTCAAGACAATTCCCGTTCAAGCTTAATGAAATACCAGTCATCACGATGATATAAGTAAGAAAGGGAGGTCATTCCCATAAATAACAATCAAACTTACATCACGAGTTCCAAAATACGTCAAGTATCCAATCCTTACATCAAGTTCTCAAAGGTTACATCAAATCCCAACATATACAATAATCAAGAGTCTAACTCAGTACATTGAAAAATCCTAATACAAAAGTACATTCAAAAGGGGTTTCTCCGAGGTTCACTCCAGATCCTTCCCTGTTAAGGAAAACAAATCTACAGGGTGAGCAAAAACGTTCGTGAGGCCAAGAACACACATGCAGTCACGTTGTTCAAGTAACAATCCCAATTTAACAAGTAGAGCAATAATATTGCAATAAATAACAATTCGAGAGAGAAAAGTAAACAGAAACAATTCAAGGATATAGGAGCTCTCAGGAGTTATTTTTCACTTGCACGATCACGAACCTTCACGAGTTGACACCCCGTCAATCGGGTAGGTTTAGTCCGTAGAACTTCACTCATCATGTCCCCTTTCACCTTACATACCCCTGTATCGGACCCGCCTGTCGTTTGTTTGAGGCGATCCTGCTCGAGTATGCCAAGCAAGATCTCTTAATAGATCAAGCTTTTGTTTTCTCATGGTTCGCCAAGGACGCCGACCAAACCCATACCAGCTCGAGTCCAAGGTTAGCCAGTGAGATTTGGGCGTCCCCCACTTACCACTTGAGTCGAGGAGATTCATTCCGATCAACTTATGCAACCATAGCATAAATAATCACTTAAACATTTCATTTAAATTCACTTAACAAGTCACTTCAAGTACTTCAAGTATTTCATGTCACGAAATTCAAGTACATTTCACTTAAATGAGAACGAGTGCGATAAAGTACACACTCGACTCAGCATTTTCAAAATGTTCTATTATCAAAAGCAATTAACACGTTTTCACACACTTGACACTCACCAAATAAACAAGGAAGAAATGTCACTTGAAGTTCAGGTATCCACTGTAGGATCCTCTTGAAGGTTCTTGTGCGAGCCTGAGCAAATTAATAGTGAATTATCATTTATAAACCCCAATTATCACGCATGAGTGTATGCTTGTACAATCCGAGAAAATTTCTCTGAAGTGAGCCTAATTTATTCATAAATTGAGGCCCAAAAGTGGGATTTCAAAAGTACAAGAGAAATCGAGTTTTCGCATTCGAAATCAAGGGTAAAACGTTCAAGTGATATCGAGGGAAAAGGAGAATTCGAGCAACTCTATTTCCCTTAAGTTTTGGAAATTTCAGTTTTCATACGAGATTTTTGAAAAATCGTATCTCACTCGTTACAAGTCCAAAATTGGAAAACTTGGTACCATTGGAAAATCCTTCCAAAGTACTAAAATTTCCTCGAATACACTTTTTCATGATTCCAAACGGAAAGTTTTCAAAATTTGGCTCAAAGTTGCTGTTTTGGGGCACTTGAGACAGGTTTAGGTCGGTTTTTGCCCAACTTTGAAAATTCGGCAAAATTCACTTGATTTGAACTAACCTCTGAAATTTGGAACTCTATTAGAGTTGCAATCCAAGTTTAAGACACAATAAGCGGATCAAGAGTCGGAGTTTTGAACACCAAGATATGGTAGCTCAAAGTTACTAAAATTTCCTTGTTAATCAAGGGTTTTCCAAACTCAACTCATGAACTTTGAAAGTTTAGTTGAGCAGCGAAACGGACTCGGAATGGCACCAAAATTAGCCGTATAATGCTACCACATAAGGACTATTTCTCTACAAAATTTCGTAGAAAAATACGGACGGGAAGATGGTTAACGAAACCACTAAAGTTCCAAGGAGTTCCAAGGCAAATCTGCCTTGGACTTCCGTTTTTCCGTTTTCAAGCATTTGGCCAAAGAAAATTCCTCAAACATGGTTCATTGGTGTAGAAAAGGTCTAATAATCATCCAAGATGTGTTTGGTAGGTGATTTATACCAAAACTTTCAAATAGCAAGGCCCAAATCAATATTGGTTACAATCTGTCCAAAATGAGGGTTTTCGCCTACAGAGTCGGTTTCGAAATCTGGTCATAATTTACTCAATTCAACTCGAAATTGAGTGTGGTTGGTGGCGTTGGAAAACACATTCATAAAGCTACAATTTATCAGAAGAAACCATTTTCAAAATCTTTCCACAACTAGTCTACATTGGAGCCTCAATTTGTAGTTCATGTTCTGTCTTCCAGTGAACAATGAAACAGGACAGCGATTTTCAAACGAATGGTGTGGCTCACTCAAGTGGAACCAGGTCGTGAATTTTATATCATGGAAATCTGGGAATGTCTAGTTTCCAGTGCCATAAACGGCACTCGATTTTAACATCGGAGCAAGGAGTTATGGCCGAAACAAGATGACTGCCTGGGCAGTTACGGGATCCATTTTCCAGTTTTTTAAGCTTTCGAAATCAACACATTTGGATGACCAAATCATATTATTTTTCAATGAAACTTTTCACACACTCAATATAACATGTAGACATCATAAACAAGCCATTTGAACCTCAAAATTTTGCATCAAAGTGCATGAACATAGCAGGGGCAAAATGGTCACTTTTGGTCATTGCACCACCCTTAAGTTTCTATCAACGACCCAACATTATTTCACTAATTTAAGCACCAAACTAACATTAATAACCTCATCATTCACCAAATCAGTCCATCCATCAAATGTGGGAGTTCATAGAGCCCACACAACCATTTTCCAACATAAACAAACTACCCACATGCATGCAAGAGCTTAGATGTGCACTAGAACTTCCATAAATCAAGTTTTCAAGGTTTGATCGTTCATTACCTCACTTGATGAGCAAAACAGAAATTTTTGGCCCCTCCTTAGCCCAAGAAAACCGTGGAAAGCAGCCCCCTTTTGTAGCTTAACGTGGTCTCCAAGTGATTAGCTAAGTGTGGTGTGAATTTGAGTTGATTTGTGTAAGAAATGAAGCAAGATTTGATGAAGAAAATGGAGGAGTTTCTTGGTTCCTTTTTGTTCTTGATGGCCGGCTGTTTTGGAGGGAAGAAAAGAAGAGATGTGCTGATGGTAAGCTTCCGTGAGAAACTTTAGAATTTGGCCAAAAGTTGTTTCAAAAGTCAACTAGGAACAGTGCGCATACGCGCGCGTTTCGTGCTCGATTCCTCTCGAGTTTATTTCACTAGTGCACTAAACCTCCAATGCATTTCTATTCATATTAATATTATTCAATCTTAATTGTCCCAAAATAAGGGTCTAAAGTCCCTCAATTAAATCGCACGCGTAAAAACGCGTACTTCCTATTTAAGCGCGATAAAGCGAAATCTCCAAAAAATTCTTATAACGATAGCTTCACTAATTAATACTTGAATATTTAAGTATAAAATTACCTATTTTAAAACTAATGTACAAGTCTCCAATTTTCCAAACTCATTGTACTCTCAAATCGGTTATTGTCTCTAATAGCGTATTCACTATCCTAGCTAAACGAGCTTCCCAAAAATTAATTTTTGAAACAAGTCATTTTAAAAATATAAGTAAGCTATAGTTCCATGTAATTAGGTCTAAAAAGGTTAGAATAAAATATTCGGAGTGAACGGGCATTTAAATATTTAAATGGGCTAGTAATAGGGGTTTAAAATAGGAAAATTTGTGAGTCCTTGCATGAGTCTAGTATTACTTCCTCGAATCTCTAATAAATTTGCATCAGCGCGTCTTTCGGAAAACTATCGACGCGCGAGCAGTAAGCACTTAATTAGAACTTATTCACATTTAATTTCTCAATTAAATTTATTAATCTACTATTGATCATTCTTAATTTCCCCAAGATAATTACACTCTCGAATAGAATATCACCTCGAAACACATGTACTCATTATTTCTCATTTAAACGAACCTCCAAAAATTAAATTTGGTAACGGGACGTTTTAAAAACCATAAAGAAGACACTGTTCCATATGAATGGACTTAAAATGGTTGAAATAAATTATTCGAAGAAAATAGGTGAATAAATATTTAAATAAACCAATAATATTCAATAAAAATAAGAAATTTTTCGGGTCCTCACATCCTCCCCTCCTTAAAAAGAATTTCACCCTCGAAATTCACACCTAGGACAATATCATTCCCGTCATGGTTAAGCCTATCAAATCAATCACTAACTTACATTTTTTTCCAACTTATACTTCACAATTTCTATTCATTCAACTAGCAATCAAACCTTGATTTTTTTTCCCAATAGGCATTTTAACTTCCGAGTCATAGGGCAACTTAATTGGCCTTATGCCTACCTCATATAGGTAATGTCTTCACTTCTTTAGTGCAAATATTGTAGCCACTAACTCCTAATCATGAGTTGGCTACTTTCTCTTGTGGTATTTTAACTTCCTAGAGGCATATACAATCACCTCATCATGTATTATTAATATACATTCTAAACCATCCTTTGAAACATCTATATAAATCACAAAGTTACCCCCTCCGCTCGGTAAGGCTAACACAGGTGCATTGGTTGAACATTTTTCAGTTTCAAATTCTTGCTCACATTTAGAATCCCAAATAACTTGCCAAGTCTTGCACTCTTAGAAAAATCCTTGATCAAACCAACGGTAATATTTGGCTACCTCTTAGAACTCCAAATTTCGATAGGATTTTCTGGTCGTTTCCTCTTAACCAGCTTCCACTTTAGCCGAGTCAATAACAATCCTTTCCTTAGATATTGTATAACCTAGAAAGGCTATTTCTTCTAATCGAACTCATATTTATTGAACTTAACGAAAGTTGGTGTTCTCTTGGGGTTTGTAAAACTACCAACAGGTATTTTTCATGATCTTTTCAAACATTAGAGTATACCGATGTATCATCAATAAATGCCACCATAGATTAATCCAAATACGGTTTAAAATTCCGATGCATTAAGGCTATAATTGCTACTAGTGCATTACTCAACCCGTAAGGAGTACTAAAAATTCAAAGTGTTCATGTCTCAAATTGAAAGCAGTCTTAACCACATCAATTTCTAGGATCCTCATCTGGTAATAGCTCTACTCTAAATCCAACTTGGATAGTATCATGGTTCCTTACAGTTGATCGAATTCTTATCCATGTACGACAAAAGGGTAGTTATTCTTAATGGTCACATCGTTCCAGTCTCGATAGTCTATATATATCCTCAAGCTTCCACTCCAAATACGATATTCGGTTTCTTAATCGTTGGACTCATTAAATCTATCAAATATTTCCTTTCACTAACCCAATTTTCACAATCTTAATATCTCAATTTGGCAATCAAATATTGGGTCCCAACTTCAACCCTAAGTTCTTGATTTTTTTTTTCACTGATCCCTGGTCATCTCTGAGACCTCGGGGTTGCCTATGCTCTCAATTACAATCTCGACTACGTCTACTACCGTCCATGTCTTATTACCAATCTAAAAGTGTAGAGTAAAATTTAAATATACATATAAGCCATGAAATCAATTAAAAGCAAAGTACATCAGCATACGTTATAGAAAATCATAATAGTTGCATCAAGTTGGGATAGGTTTATCAAATCATTTCAAAAGGAAAAGGGGAAACAACAAGATTATAACAAAACGTGCCAAGTTGCCAAGACACAAATTAACAAAAGACTTTCCCTTATACAAAAGATTTAAATCTCCAAAAGTGCCAGTCTAGAACAGGGTAAAACTACAACCGCTATCCCTCGAGTGGAGTTAACCACCCCCACTCGTAAAACTTCCAGTGCTTATTCCCTTCTGGCTCTTGATTGCTTGGTGGTGGATCTAGCTGGCCACTGAGTATTTCCTCTTTTTAGAGGTACCAGAGCAATTCAAAAGCTTATGCTCAGTACTACCGCACCTCAGACATTTTTCTTATTTTCTCCAGCACTTGGCCTCAGTGTGGTTAATCTTGCCACAGTATCCACAATTTGCGTGAGAAGTGACGGTTTGATCAGTTTGAGAATTTCCTTTGTATTTCTTCTCCAATTCTACGTTCTTACGTAGCAACTTAGCTTTCTCTGCATATTCTTGTTTCCACCGTCCTTCCCAGTAGTCAGCCAGTTTCTTTTGAAATTCTATCTTATTTCGAAGAATGTCCCTTTCCTTACGCATTTCTTCCAAAGTTGTCATCTTACTGGTTGGCTTAAGTCAAGTGCTAGCCTGCCAGGCAAATCAAGGATCAAAATAAGTAGCTATCCACATTGGAATCCCTGGCTTTGTCACTCTTTCATTATTTGACTTATAGGTTATTTCACTTATAAATCTTACCTGTTCTCTGCTTAACATGGACGGGCTCTTGAATCTCTTCAAGATTACTATCATTACTTCCAAATATAACAAAATACGGAGATCTTATTCCTTAAAAGTTCCACATCCTAATTCACTCTCCAATACTCAATTACAAAGTGCTCGAGAAGAAACCCTAACCTCTTGCTTTCACTAACGCCTTATTTTATCCCCTCAAATCAATTCTACTATTTTGAGGTTAGATCTTCTATGAAACCTAGATAGGTGAACTTCAAGAATCATTCCTTTTTTACACATTTCTTGATTCTTAGGTTGGCTTATTGGTCTAGAGCTTTGGTGCTCAACCAACTGTGCTAGGACATCAATCATATAGTCAATAGCAGTAGCTACGTGATTGTTTTCCTTCATTTCTAGGGTTTTGGTTCAGTCCAGCAGTCGTTCCCTAATCATCCCCTTGAGTTTGGGATTGCGTAACCCCTCGCCCTCGATCCTCTTTTACTTCTTTAGTCACCCATAAATTTAACATTTATAAAGGCATGACATAATATGGGTGCACATAACACGAAGTTTGAAAAGTGACATTTTGATTATGCAAAACGAAAATAAAAGGGGAGACACCGAAATAATCGCGAATGTGTACAACCCAATCATGGATTTGAAATCATGAAGCAGTAAAGTCAAGCATGTCATGAGTAACGTTTAATTGTCTCAAAAGGTAGGAAACATAGTGAAACAAGATACAAAATGCAATGGCCTTTAAGCGAGCGCCACCCCGTCTATCTTTGGCAAAAACTATTAAAATAGTTTAAATCACTAGTTTAGTGATTGGCGGAGCCAGAAGTCTCTACTACCTCCGTAGGATCATTTTCATTTCCAGCACTAAGAGTTTTAGATCTCATGTTCCTTATCAAATATCTTGTCATTCTCTACTTATTCAACCAAGGTAACACACCCAACCATTGACTTATCCATCCTGTTTTTAATTTCGGGCACTACCCTAGCAAGTCGATTCTTAGCTTTTTAAAGCTTCTCACAAGGAGCCTTTGTCTTCCTCGCTCCTTAAATATTTCAATCTCCACTTCAGAAATTCTAGTAGTCTAGGCATCCGCAATTGCCCTCAGTTCTCGATTATCTCCTCGAATCACCCTAATTTCCTTGGATAACCACTGTTAATGATCGACCACTATTAACATCCCATTATTTGGGCGCAAGCAAGTCCTTTGAAAATCACATAAAGTCCTAGTTCTGTGAATTGGATTATCTTTCCAATGCTCCCTTAGGTCTTTCTCGATAATGGACCACCGGAAGGCGTCCCGAGACAATTTAATATCATCCTTATACCTCCCATAGCTTACCCTTAAAAGTAAAAGCTCATGCAGGTCCAGATATATTTAATAAACTAGATCTGATCATTTCGTACTATCCCACATGTATCACACAAGATCAAGACTCCTTGTCATCCACTAATTCAAACCTAGGTTCTAATTTTCATTTTCACAAGCTGTCACTTAACTTCCCAACCTGTTCCACAGTCCGGCATCCTAAACTTTTAAGCCTAGGATACACTACAGAGATCTAAAGCCTAAGTTCTGATACCAACTGTGACGCCCCCACTTCTCCCTAAGGCGAACCAAAGGGTATCCGCGGGACGCCTGCCCAACTCTCGCCAGGACTCAAGACAATTTCCGTTCAATCTTAATGAAATACCAGCCATCACGATGATATAAGTAAGAAAGGGAGGTTATTCCCATAAATAACATTCAAACTTACATCACGAGTTCCAAAATACGTCAAGTATCCAATCCTTACATCAAGTTCTCAAAGGTTATATCAAATCCCAACATATACAATAATCAAGAGTCTAACTCAGTACATTGAAAAACCCTAATACAAAAGTACATTCAAAAGGGGTATCTCCGAGGTTTACTCCAGATCCTTCCCTGTTAAGGAAATCAAATCTATAGGGTGAGCAAAAACGCTCGTGAGGCCAAGAACACACATGCAGTCACGTTGTTCAAGTAACAATCCCAATTTAACAAGTAGAGCAATAATATTGCAATAAATAACAATTCGAGCGAGGAAAGTAAATAGAAACAATTCAAGGATATAGGAGCTCTCAGGAGTTATTTTCCACTTGCACGATCACGAACCTCCATGAGTTGACACTCCGTCAATTGGATAGGTTTAGTCCGTAGAACTTCACTTATTATGTCCCCTTTCACCTTACATACTCCTGTATCGGGCCCGCCTGTCGTTTGTTTTAGGCGATACTGCTCGAGTATGCCAAGCAAGATCTCTTAATAAATTAAGCTTTTGTTTTCTCATGGTTCGCCAAGGACCCCGACCAAACCCAAGCCGGCTCGAATTCAAGGTTAGCCAGTGAGATTTGGGCGTCCCCCACTTACCACTTGAGTCGAGGAGATTCACTCCGATCGACTTATGCAGCCATAGCATAAATAATCACTTAAACATTTCATTTAAATTCACTTAACAAGTCACTTCAAGTACTTCAAGTATTTCATATCACGAAATTCAAGTACACTTCACTTAAATGAGAACGAGTGCGATAAAGTACACACTCGACTCAGTGTTTTCAAAATTTTCTGTTATCAAAAGCAATTAACACGTTTTCACACACTTGACACTCACCAAGTAAACAAGGAAGAAATGTCACTTGAAGTTCAGGTGTCCACCGTAGGATCCTCTTGAAGGTCCTCATGCGAGCCTGAGTAAATTAATAGTGAATTATCATTTATAAACCCCAATTATCACTCATGAGTGTACGCTTGTACAATCCGAGAAAATTTCTCG
The DNA here is from genome assembly GCF_036785885.1 of Coffea arabica. Taxonomy (NCBI): domain Eukaryota; kingdom Viridiplantae; phylum Streptophyta; class Magnoliopsida; order Gentianales; family Rubiaceae; genus Coffea; species Coffea arabica. The sequence goes on from NC_092321.1 coordinate 26,515,907, forward strand.
GAAGTGAGCCTAATTTATTCATAAATTGAGGCCGAAAAGTGGGGTTTCAAAAGTACAAGAGAAATCGAGTTTTCGCACTCGAAATCAAGGGTAAAGCGTTCAAGTGATATCGAGGGAAAAGAAGAATTCAAACAACTCTATTTCCCTTAAGTTTTGGAAATTTCAGTTTTGATACGAGATCTTTGAAAAATCGTATCTCACTCGTTACAAGTCCAAAATTGGAAAAATGGGTACCGTTGGAAACTCCTTCCAAAGTACTAAAATATCCTAGAATACACTTTTTCATGATTCCAAACAGAAAGTATTCAAAATTTAGCTCAAAGTTGCTGTTTTGGGGCACTTGAGACAGGTTTAGGTCGGTTTTTGCCCAACTTTGAAAATTCGGCAAAATTCACTTGATTTGAACTAACCTCTGGAATTTGGAACTCTATTAGAGTTGCAATCCAAGTTCAAGAAACAATAAATGGATCAAGAGTTGGAGTTTTGAGCACCAAGATATGGTAACTCAAAGTTACTAAAATTTCCTTGTTAATCAAGGGTTTTCCAAACTCAACTCATGAACTTTGGAAGTTTAGTTGAGCAGCGAAACGGACTCGGAATGGCACCAAAATTAGCAGTATAATGGTACCACATAAGGACTATTTCTATGTAAAATTTCATAGAAAAATACGTACGGAAAGATGGTTAACGAAACCACTAAAGTTCCAAGGAGTTCCAAGGCAAATCTGCCTTGGACTTCCATTTTTCCGTTTTCAAGCATTTGGCCAAGGAAAATTCCTCAAACATGGTTCATTGGTGTAGACAAGGTCTAATAATCATCCAAGATGTGCTTGGTAGGTGATTTTTACCAAAACTTTCAAATAGCAAGGCCCAAATCAATATTGGTTACAATCTGTCCAAAATGAGGGTTTTTGCCTACAGAGTCGGTTTTGAAATCTGGTCATAATTTACTCAATTCAACTCGGAATCAAGAGTGGTTTGCGGCATTGGAAAACACATTCATAAAGCTACAATTTCTCAGAAGAAACTATTTTCAAAATCTTTCCACAACTAGTCCACATTGGAGCCTCAAGTTGTAGTTCATGTTCTGTCTTCCAGTGAACAACGAAACAGGACAGCAATTTTCAAACGAATGGTGTGGCTCACTCAAGTGGAACCATATCATGAATTTTATATTAATGGAAATCTGGGAATGTCTAGTTTCCAGTGCCACAAACGGCACTTGATTTCGACATCGGAGCAAGGAGTTATGGCCGAAACAAGATGACTGCCTGGGCAGTTACGGGAACCATTTTCCAGTTTTCTAAGCTTTCAAAATCAACACATTTGGATCAAATCATGTTATTTTTCAGTGAAACTTTTCACACACTCAATATAACATGTATACATCATAAACAAGCCATTAGAACCTCAAAATTTTGCATCAAAGTGCATGAACATAGCAGGGGCAAAATGGTCACTTTTGGTCATTGCACCACCCTTAAGTTTCTATCAACAACCCAACATCATTTCACTAATTTAAGCGCCAAACTAACATTAATAACATCATCATTCACCAAATCAGTCCATGCATCAAATGTGGGAGTTCATAGAGCCCACACAGCCATTTTCCAACATAAACAAGCAACCCACATGCATGCAAGAGCTTAGATGTGCACTAGAACTTCCATAAATCAAGTTTTCAAGGTTTGATTGTTCATTACCTCACTTGATGAGCAAAATAGAAATTTTCGGCCCCTTCTTAGCCCAAGTAAACCTTGGAAAGTAGCCCCCTTTTGTAGCTTAACGTGGTCTCCAAGTGATTAGCTAAGTGTGGTGTGAATTTGAGTTGATTTGTGTAAGAAATGAAGCAAGATTTGATGAAGAAAATGGAGGAGTTTCTTGGTTCCTTTTTGTTCTTGATGGCCGGCTGTTTTGGAGGGAAGGAAAGAAGAGATGTGCTGATGGTAAGCTTCCGTGAGAAGCTTTAGAATTTGGCCAAAAGTTGTTTCAAAAATCAACTAGGAACAATGCGCGTACGCGCGCGTTTCGTGCTCGATTCCTCTCGAGTTTATTTCACTAGTGCACTAAACCTCCAATGCACTTCTATTCATATTAATATTATTCAATCTTAATTGTCCCAAAATAAGGGTTTAAAGTCCCTCAATTAAATCGCGCGTGTAAAAACGCGTACTTCCTATTTAAGCGCGATAAAGCGAAATCTCCAAGAAATTCTTATAACGATAGCTTCACTAATTAATACTTGAATATTTAAGTATAAAATTACCTATTTTAAGACTAATGTACAAGTCTCCAATTTTCCAAACTCATTGTACTCTCAAATCGGTTATTGTCTCTAATAGCGTATTCACTATCCTAGCTAAACGAGCTTCCGAAAAATTAATTTTTGAAACAAGTCACTTTAAAAATATAAGTAAACTATAGTTCCATGTAATTAGGTCTAAAAAGGTTAGAATAAAATATTCGGAGTGAACGGGCATTTAAATATTTAAATGGGCTAGTAATAGGGGTTTAAAATATGAAAATTTGTGAGTCCTCACATGAGTCTAGTATTACTTCCTCAAATCTCCAATAAATTTGCATCAGCGCGTCTTTCAAAAAACTATCGACGCGCGAGCGGTAAGCACTTAATTAGAACTTATTCACCTTTAATTTCTCAATTAACTTTATTAATCTGCTATTGATCATTCTTAATTTCCCCAAGATAATTACACTCTCGAATAGAATATCACCTCGAAACACATGTACTCATTATTTCTCACTTAAACGAACCTCCAAAAATTAAATTTGGTAACGGGACATTTTAAAAACCATAACGAAGACATTGTTTCATATGAATGGACTTAAAATAGTTGAAATAAATTATTTGGAGAAAACAGGTGAATAAATATTTAAATAAACCAATAATATTCAATAAAAATAAGAAATTTTTCGGGTCCTCACATCTATTAGGTATTGTATGGTGCATACCCTAAATGATTGCATTTTTCATGTTAGACCAACCATTGGCTTAAAAGAGCTCCCTCATAGGACATGCATACTGATCTTGTAGTTCTGTTTACTGACTCTAGATGTTTTTCTTTTCTTTTTCCACTCCCTCACTTTCATGAAATATGTTTGAATAAGTGAAAATGTTTTTCTACATTTAACAAAATTACAAGCGTTGTTCGATTCTTGGGAAAATCCCACAATGTAGAACTTGGCCAATTCATTTGATTACATATGAAGCTTGAGTTTAGAGCATCTAATAGATCTTGTAATATGAGGGTTTAACGACTTATCTATAAAAATTGGTGTTTTCAACATGTTTTGTCAAAAAAGAAAAAAAAGAGTTGAAAAGGAAAAAAAGTAGAGATATGTTCTTTAGAGATTTTTCTTTTTCTTTTTTCAATTGTATTCCAATTAAATAAAATTCTTGTTTTAGATATTTGCACAAATAAAATTATTCATTTAGACTATTCTTATTTTGTAGTTTTGTATATGTTTATGTGCATTTTGTCCTCTTTTACTCATTAGGAGACTTCATGATAGATCTTAAGAAACAAATCTAAGTTAAATTTCTCAAGTTTGCCATTTGTTGTAAGAAATTCACAAGTATGCATTTAACTTTATAAAATCTTTGTATGCACTAGATCGGTGGTCTAGACAATTTGATGAGATTGCCTAAAAATAGAATTCTAAATATGGGTCACTTGAACTTGTTAGTTTGCCTTAAGACACCAAGCATAATGGCTTTTCTCACTACAAGAAAAATGTCCTATTATGACATACCTATAAGGACACTTTTTTGTAAGTGTCATTTTACATCTTTTATGAAGACATAAAAAAGTGAGTGTCATAATAAAAGAACATGAACCAAATACCATCGCACTTTGTTTTATATTTTTTCTAAATTGAAAAAATTGATATGTCAAATTAGAATAGCTATTAGGGCATTACTTGTGAATGTCAGCAGAAGTAATAGGAAATTGAGATAGAAACGACGCAGTTTTGTCACTGGTATAAAAGAAATGGTGAGAAAGCGTGGGAAAAAGAAAAAAAAAGAACGCGGAAAGGAAATTTTTGCCGCTTCACTAAAAGTTTTCCCAATACATTTCTCTTTGAAAGGTCCGCCTCTTACAATTCACACCAAAAAGGTCCACCAGTTTCTTCTCCAAATCTAAACCCTTGGATCCTATTCACAAAATCCATCATCGTCAAAATCAATCTTCCTTTTCTGCCTCTTTTTCATTCTTTAATCCCTACCATCTCTCTTTCTATCTTGAGTTTTTAGATGCACTCCAATTTGACCAGAAGAAGAGAAGGATGGTATAGCGATTAAAAGGTAAGTGTATTATGGGTTTTTGAAAATCATATGCTTTGCCTGCCCTATGTGAATAATTGCAATTTGTTTGTCAGTATTGTCTTGCAAAATTGAAGGTTTGAGGTATGGGTAATAGTTATTCATGCGATGGAGGATTGCAATCCTTCAATTTGAAATATATATATATATAATAATAATATAGAGCACTGAAACAATAATGAAAGCGTAGGAGGGTCTTTGTTAAATTCGTCTCCTGAAAAATGTAAAACCAATTTCTTGTTTGGAGTTCTGAACTCTATCCCCATCAAGGTAATTATTCCCAACCTTGACAGGCATTGCCGCACACATTTAACCAACCCTTTTGGGTTCAAGGGAGATTTGATTTATAGAAATCTAGAAGGCCTGTTACCAAATACGGTTTGTTAATGGAGAAGCACATTTATGTTTGGCAAAAGGAGACAGCTAGCCACCTTAAGAGTTCCATGCTCTTCGTTTTATATATATATATATATATATATATATATATAATGCAACAATATCTCAAATAACCCTCTGCTTTCTTAATAAAATCATGAGTCCATGGAAAAATGGATAATTAGTATGTTCACCTAATAATGATAATAATAATAATAAAGTGTATAAAAATAGTAGCAGAGTTTTTTTTTTTAAATTCAAGTACAAAAGCGAAAGGGAAAAGGGGAAAAATGGATGTCTGAGAATCGAATTAAGACATTATGATTATGTAGTTAATGCTTCTCTCAACCGAGTTGGATCTTGGGAATTGGTTTCTAATCCTACATTATATAGGATATAGAACCTATAGAACCTATAGAACTTGGCTGGCACAAAATATAGGATATAGAACCCCGGGTGCTTTACTTCTACTGACTAGTAACTACTGAGAATGTCGAAGATGGTATACTGTTCATGTCATTTGGTTTCGGAAAAACATGTAAAATTTGGCAAAGTCAGAACCAGTGAATTGGGAAGAAAGTTAACTGTTAACAATTGTTTGAGTTCTAGTTGAGTTTCCAAACTTGATTCATATTATGGTAATATGGAAATTAAGTTTACTAGAAAAATAATTGGCACCAATACAGAGCTTTCTAAATTTTAACTTGTGAAGCGAAGTTGATCCCTCAAACATGAACATACAATCTTTTTATTTCTTGAGTTTAGATAAAATTCCTGCTATCTCAATGCTTTTCATGAAAATGTTATTCAATGAGAATAATTTGCATTTGTGGTTTTCTGTTCAAATGGGGAAAATGTGCATGCCTTGGATCATTTTCATGCATATGTTGGTGCATTTATATATGTACATAGAGAAAGTATATTCCTTGGATAGCCACTGATTTAGTTGGAAAATTAAAATCGATGCTCAAATTAGACAAAAAAATTTAAGAGAACTAATCATAGATATAAACAATTAATCAGCATCTCAAAAAGATAAGTTTAAAACTCTTTTATATTTGTTTGTTCTGTTTGCTTCAGAATAATTAGGAAAAGTCATTAAGTACTTTTGGTTCTTTCTCATTTTTTAAAATATTCTTCAAGAAATTTGCAAGCTGATGTTATTTTCTTCTTGAATAATTAGAGAATTATGTATACCACCTATTCAAAATCTTATACAATTATTAAAATTTTACTTAAGTTCATTAATGTTTCACCACAGGTTTGAATTGAAGATAGCTATCCGTGAAAAGCAATCATTTTGAAGACGTTGCACATTGATTTCGCTAGAGGTACAAGCCAACTTATATTCTTGTGTTCTTTTTTATTAGAAATTAGATTAAGTTACATATATGATATTAAATTTGTTCATTTGTTTGAACCTGTAATGTACGTTCATTTTCATCTTTTGGTCATTTGGATTCTTAATTTCTTTTTTAAACTGGAGTGTCATTGCAGTGGATATATTATATGACATGCAAATTTTATTCTTAACATTGATTCGTGTAAAAAACTGTTTACTTGGTGACACGTGATAAATGGCTAGTGGTGGAAAACCTTTGGGGTTTGGTCTGTTTGCTCATGTCTTGTGCTTTTATCTTAAATAGTGACCTTCTTGTTGACTTCCAAATATCTTCTTGGTATCCTAATAATTTTTTTGTTGTATGAGTGATGCTCTTTGTTAATATTATTCTTAATTGCTTTCTTTTGCTTATATATGTATATGTATTTGTATGTATGTGTATATTTTAAGGTTAAATTTGTCATGGTTACAGAATATGGATAAAACTTGGATGCAAAAGAATAGATGAAGGAAAGAATATTGGGATGGTTTGCAAAAATTCTTAGATTATGCATTCCAGAATTCAAGTATAAATGGGATGATATTTTGTCCATGTAAAGAATGTAAGTGTGGTGTATGTATTACCTGGGAGAATGCAGAACTTCATTTGAAAGTTTATGGTTTTGTTAAAGGATACACCCATTGGGCAGCTCATGGAGAATTTGTTTACTCTAGTAACCTACTTCCCATGATATCTCATATAGGGTACGGGATGAACTTGATGACATGCATGGTTTGGTTCATGATGCATTGGGAATTCCTAAACAAGATCATACAAGGATAGATGGAATTGAATACAAAAGCTGTGAGGACTTGAAAAACTATTATTTTTAAATCCCTATTTTTGGCTAAATCAATTATTTATTTGGATTTTTGCCACGAATAATATTTTCTAGCCTTATTAGACTTGTACATGGTATTATAGCTTTGATATATTTTTTAAAGTGTCTCGTTTCAAAAATTATTTTTCTTAGAAGCTTGTTTAGTGAAAAAGTGAAAACGCGTTTGGAAAATTTTAACCGATTGAGAGTACAATAAGTTTGGAAAATTGGAGACTTGTACAACGGTCCTAAAATAGGTAATTTTATGTTTAAGTACTCAAGTAATAGTTAGTAGTACAATCGTTATAGGAATTTCTCGAAAGTTTCGCGTTATCGCGCTTAAATTGGTGGTACGCGTATTCACACGTGCGATTTTAATTGAGGGACTTTAGATCATTATTTTGGAACAATTAAGAGTGAATAATATTTATATGAATATAAGTGTATTGGAGGTTTAGTGCACAACTGAAATAAACTCAAGAGAAATCGAGCCCAAAATGCGCGCGTATACGCGCGGAGGAGAGTTGACTTTTGCACCAACTTGGGCCACACCTTGAAGCTTCCCAAGGAAGCTACATTTTTTATCAACTCTCTCTCTCTCTTCCTCACAAGAACAGCCGGTCATCAAGCTGCAAAAACAACACCCAAGTTCTTCATTTTTCATCCTCATTTCTTCAACAAAAACACCACCAAATGCCACCAAAATTTAACCATACTTAGCTTAACACTTGGAGAGTCCATCTAGCTACAAAAACAAGGAGCTTTCCACGGTCTTTTTGAGCAAAGAGAGGGCCGAAATTTCTGGTCTTTGCACACCAAGGAGGTACATAATGATCAACTCATAGAATCTTATCTTGTGGAAGTTATATTGCATGATTAAGCTCTAGTATGCCATTGGTTAGCTTGTTTATGGTGTAAAATGAAATGGGTGGGCTCTATGAACTCCCACCTTTGTCTTGAGGGCTGATATCATGCTTGATGATGGATTTAATGTTGGTTTAGTGCTAAAAATGGTAGATTAATGGTGTATTATTAGTTTAAACTTCAAGGAGTGCATGGGGTAAAAAGTTCCGATTCTGCCCCTGCTTTGAACGTACCTATTTCTGCAGAATTTTGGGGATTTAATGGCTGATATGTGATGTTTATATGTTGTATAAATGGTGTATAAAATTTCATTAAAAAATATTGAGGTTTGGTTGGTCAAATGGATTAATTTCGTGAAGCTAGTAAATCTGGAAAACTGTTCCCGTAATGCTCAGACAGCTCGTTTGTTTTGTCTATAACTCTGTACTCCAACATCAAAATGGAGTGTTGTTAGTGGCATTTGAAACTAGACATTCCCAGCTTTCCAATGGTATAAAATACAACCCCAGATTCCATCCGAGCAGCCCGTACTAACCATTTAAAGATGACTGTTCTGTTTCTCTGTTTTCCTGGAACGAAGTTCAGAAGCTGCAACTTGAGGCTCGAATTTAAGCTAGTTGTGTGCTGAATTTCAAAACAATTTCTTCTGAGAAATTGAAGATTTACAAATGTGTTTTCCAATGCCACCAACCATTCTCAATTCAGAGCTGAATTGAGTGATTTGTGACCAAAATACGGAACCTGCCCTGTTCTTGAAAACCCTAAATTCTAGGCAGATTTGATACTTGACTTGGTGTGAACTTGTCAATTGAATTTCTTGGAAATAAACACTTACCAAATGTGCCATGAATGTTCCTTAGGCTTTTCCTACACAAATGAACCAAGTTTGAAGGATTTTCTGGGCCAAATGTTTGGAAATGAAGAACGAAAAACTCAAGACAGTTTGGCCTTAAGAATTTTTTGAAACTTTAGTTGGTTGGTTGACTACCTTTCCGAAAGTATTTTTTCCATGAAATTTGATAGAGGGATTCCCTTTATATAGGAGTATTATACTGTCAAATTTTGTACCAATCCAAGTCCATTTCGATACCTAACTAAAGTCCCAAAGTCGGAAACTCAAATCTGGAAATTTGTTCAACAGTTTCAAATTTTCCCAAATTTTGAGCTACCGTATCTCAGTGCTCGAAACTCCGATTCTTGATCCGCTTGTTCTGTTATAAACCTTACTTGCAACTTTAATTGGGTTATAAATTTCAGAGGCTGGTTCGGAACGTGTGAATTTTTCCGGATTTCCAAAATTAGCGAAAAACCAACCCCGACACAACCTTGAATGCCCGGAAACAGTAATTTTGAGCTCATTTTTTAGTATCTTCCCTTTAGAATCATGGAAAAGTGTCTTCTAAGAACTTTTAGTACTTTCAAAGAGGTTTCCAACGGCACCAAGTTTTCCAATTTTTGACATATAGAATGTGAGATACGATTTTTCAAAGTATCATATCAAACCTGAAGTTTTTCCAAATTCCAAGGGAAGGGAGTTTTCAAGTACTCCTTATTCCTTCAATATTTCTTGAACGTTTTATACTTGATTTCGCAAAACGAAAACTCGATTACTAGTGTACTTTAAGAAACTCCATTTAAACCTCGATTTACGAGTAATTGAGGTTCGTTTTCATGAAATTTCCTTAGATTGTACTAGTGTACAATCTTCCTTGATAATTGGGATATATGAATGATACTTCACTATTATTTGCTCAGGCGCACACGAGGACCCTCAAGAGGATCCTACGGTGAACGCTTAAATTTCGGTTGAGACTACTTACTACTTGGTGAGTGTCAAGTGCATGTTTACTTGAACTCCTGTGAACTTGATACATGCCTGTCTTGCTTAATCTACCTGGTTTTGATAAAATGGAGTCGAGTGTGTACTTTATCGCACTCGTACTCATTTGAAATAAATGATTCATCCTTGGCCTGGCTTGCTGGACTTACATATCCTGAATTACATGTTTGGACCTGTCAAATACTTGTATACATGACTTGGTATGCTATGAATACATACGTCATTGGAGTAAATCTCCTCGACATTTACATGTACATGGGGGATGCCCAAACTCATAGGCCGACCTTGGAACTCGAGCCGGCATGGGCTTGGTCGAGAATCTCGGTGAGCCAAGAGATTCACATGATAAGTTTGATATATTGAGAGATCTGGCTTGGCATACTCGTGGAGTATCGCCTTATAAATGTTGTGCGGGCCCGGAGCGGTCTACGGTGGACGGATGGGAAGTTAGTGGAGTTCTACGAATTGGAAATACCGACCCGGTTGACGGAGTGTCATCGCAGGGAGGTATACGAATGTCATCGACACAGCAAGTGGAACTTAGCTCCTGAGAGCTACTATATCTTTGAATTGTTTCTGTTTACTTTCACTGGCTTTATTAATTACTTGTAATTATCCCTTGAACTGTTATTTGGGACTGTTATCTGGACTACGTGCTTGCATGTGTGTTCTTGGCCTCACGAGCGTTTTACTCACCCTGTAGATTTGTTTTCCTTAACAGGATTGAACTCGGAGATGTATTGGAGAAACCCTCCTGATGTACTTTTGTTTAGGATTTCTATTACATTTTGGCTATGCCCTTGGTTTTGGGTTGTACTTTTGGAATTGAAATGTAACATTTGGGGCGTGATGTATATTTGAGATTTAAGATGTACTTTGAACACCCGACGTGCGGGTTGGTTAATGGATGATTATTGTTAAGCTTGAACGCTTCCGCATTTACTGTATTTAAGTTATTTACTTGTGTTGTGTAGACTGGTAATAAGCTTGAATGGAATTGCTTGAGTCCTGGCGAGAGTTGGGCAGGCGTCCCGCGGATACCCTTTGGTTCGCCTTAGGGAGAAGTTGGGGCGTCACAGTTGGTATCAGAGCGCTAGGTTAGCACTAGGTTAGAGATCTATATGGGAGACATATTAGATACTCTACTCTTAAGACCGAGACCGGATAGTTAAGTTATACCTTAAGGGGTATTTGGGGCATACTAGTGATTGGGTTAGGCATGCATAAACGACATCCGAACTAAGTAGTGATTAAATTTCTAACCCGAAAAGTGCTATTATTTTGCAGGGATGGAAAACGGAAATGGAGTTCCGGCAGCTGACTGGAATGGCCATGCGAATGGTCATATAGTGCCTCCTAGGCCTATCTTCTACCGAGCTCTAGTTGGAGGAGCTCGAGTACGCTATTCCCCATCTGACAGATATCCCCGATGTTTGTGTAGGGTTACCTTTACCTACCCGAACCACCTCGTGCTTGCTCTGGACGACGAGCGTCGTCAGCTAGTGAATCTTAATAGGGATTTACATACTGAGGTGGATGAGTTTAGACAGATGGTTAGTGCTCAGGGCGAGAGGATCGCCGAGTTCGAGGAGGTGATAGAGGGCAAGGTAGCTACATCTGCTGTTGTTAATGGGGAGCTCCAGAGTACTAGGGCTCAGCTTACTAGGTTGAGGGAGGAGGTTCGTGATAGGGCTTCCGGGATCCTAGCTGATGCCACTAGGCTAGTGGATGAGGTGATGGGTGTAGCTCAGAACTCTGAGGAGGAGGAGGAAGAGGAGGAGGATCCTGAGGAGGAGGTTCCTCCTGATAGTCCTACTGCGGACTAGGTCTAGATTGATTGATCTTTCTTTTGACCCTTTTGACTAGTACAGCTTGAATTAGCAGGGGTGATGCTAAGTGCTGAGACCATTGTATTTTGCATGACCGTGTGGCTTATTTTGAAGCACTTGCTTTTATTTTAGTCTTCTGTGACTAAAAGTACTCTTGTGGCACCTGTGTGTTATATTTTTGTGACTACCCCATGACTTGCTAATTGTATGAACTTGATATGCTAATGAATGTAAATTATTATTATTTTTAATGTTTCCTTGATTGGTTCTTGCTTTCTATTTTGCATTGCATAATTGATTTATTTCTTGCACTAGGCACGCCTAGGTTATGGAAGGACTAAGAGGTGGTCGAGGCCGTGGTCGAGGTCGTGGGCGAGGGACTAGACAGGTCCAACCTCAAAGGGATGATCAGGGATCGGCAACTGGACCGACCCAAGGTCAGGAAAATTTGAGGGTAATCAAGTGGCTACTGCCATTAACAGGATGACTGATATCCTAGAACGCTTAGCTGATAGACAAGGTCCTGGACCGCTTAACCAAACTGGGGGACAGGATAGGGGTGAGGATAGAACCTTAGAGAGGTTCTTCAAATTTAACCCGCCTAATTTCCTTGGCGAACCTGATCCTGAGGTAGCAGAGAATTGGTTAGAAAGGATGACCAATATATTCGCTGCCCTACACTACTCTGAGGATAGGCGAGTGAATTTTGCTGCATTTCAATTTAAGGGAATATCTCGTGCTTGGTGGGATCTGATGAAAGGAAAATGGGAAAGAACTCAAACCCCTTGGATTTGGGAGAATTTCACGAGGGAGTTTACTGAAAAATTTCTTCCACCCTTGATTCAAGAAAAAAGGGAAGATGAGTTTATCAAGCTGAAACAGGGAACTCTTAGTGTAACTGAGTATGAAGGAAAATTTACTAAGTTTTTAAAGTACGCTCTCGAATTGGTGACCAATGAGCGAAAAAGGATTAGACGGTTTGTTCAGGGACTTAATGTGGAGATACAAGAGGGCTTGGCTGCAGTCCAAATCTCTACGTTCACTGAGGCACTAGAAAAAGCTCAAAGGGTAGAAAATGCAAGGATGCAAGTGAGGAACTTCCACAATAGAAAAAAAAATTTTTCTAACCATACCTTTGGACAAGCTAGTAAAAGTGCACAGCCTTCCAAAATGGGAAGAGGAGCGGGAGGACCGAGAACTGTCGGAGCGTCGAGAGGAGCTTTATTTAGAGGAGGTCGTAGTGGACTGACACAGGCAAGGAGAGCGCCTTCTAGTGGTTCAGCGGTGACCCCTCAAGTTACGTGTGGGTACTGCGAAAAATCCAACCATTCTGAAAATGACTGTTGGAGAAAGTCTGCGAAGTGTTTGGCCTGCTGTAGTACCGAGCACCAGCTCGCGAACTGTCCAAACAAAATGAAGACGGGAGGTGATACCCAGAGACCGGAAAAGTCAGCATCTAAGCAAACCAGTGCCGGAGGGAGCCGACCGAAAGTACTGGCCAGGGTTTATGCACTGGATTATCAACAAGTTCCTGAGGCGACTGAGGTGGTAGAAGGTACAATCCCAATCTTTCACCGTTTAGCTGGGGTTTTAATTGATCCAGGTGCTACACATTCTTTTGTAAACCCTAACTTCATGAGTAGGATAGACTTGAATCCAATTAAGTTACCATATGATCTAGAGGTTAAAACGCCTACTGGGGATCAAAGTCTAATTGCTAACTTAGTGTATAGAGATTGTGAAGTCTGGATTGGGGAACGAAAATTATTGGCTGATTTGATAGGTTTGACGATTAAGGGATATGATGTAATCTTGGGGATGGATTGGTTAGCCCGTTGTAATGCTCAGTTAAACTGTAGGACGAAGATTGTAGAGTTTCGTATTCCAGGAGAAGCAACCCTGAAACTGGATGTAAGGGGTAAATTAGCTTCGTCGGCACTTATCTCAGGGATCCGGGCTAGAAAGTTGTTAAGTAAAAAAGCTCAAGGATATGTGGCTTTCCTTATCAACACCCCTAGTGATAAGGTGAATTTGGAAGACATGCCTGTAGTGAAAGAATTTTTCGATGTTTTTCCTGAAGAATTGGAGTCCCTACTCCCGGAACGGGAAATAGTCTTTAAGATCGATGTAACTCCGGGAGTAGCCCCTATTTCTAAGATGCCATATCGAATGGCCCCAACCGAATTGAAAGAGTTGAAATTGCAACTACAAGACTTGTTAGAACGGGATTTTATACGGAAAAGTGATTCGCCGTGGGGAACCCCAGTTTTGTTTGTTAAGAAGAAGGACGGGAGTCTGAGACTGTGTATAGACTACCGAGGCTTGAATGATGTTACAATTAAGAATAAATACCCGTTACCCCATATTGATGAGTTATTTGACCAATTGCAAGGGGCGGTAGTATTCTCGAAGTTGAATTTGAGATAGGGCTACTATCAATTGAGGATTTTGGAGAAGGATATACCCAAAACTACTTTTAACTCGAGATATGGGCATTTTGAGTTTGCCGAGATGCCATTTGGGTTAACAAATGCACCTGCTGCTTTCATGAATTTAATGCATAGAGTTTTTACGCCTTATTTGGATCAATTTGTGGTAGTGTTCATTGATGATATTTTGGTGTATTCTAAGAATGTGAAAAATCATGAAAAATATTTGAGGATTATTTTACAAACTTTGAGGGAACACCAATTATATGCTAAGTTTAGCAAGTGTGAATTCTGGTTAAAAGAAGTGACTTTCTTAGGGCATATAATCTCTAAGGATGGGATTAAAGTGGATCCAGCTAAGGTTGAAGCTGTTTCAAAGTGGAAAAGACCGGAAAACTCAACGGAAGTTCGAAGTTTTATAGGATTGGCAGGGTATTACCGGAGATTCATCCAGGATTTTTCAAAAATTGCTGGACCCATGACTAAATTGACCAAGAAAAATGGGAAGTTTCTATGGAGTCCTAAGTATGAAGAAAGTTTTCAAGAGTTGAAAAGACGGTTGACAAGAGCACCTGTGTTAGCTCTATCAAGTGGACATCATAGTTTTGTGGTTTACACGGATGCTTCTAAGAAAGGATTGCGGTGTGTTCTAATGCAAAATGACAGAGTGATAGCATATGCCTCTAGAAAATTGAAACCGCATGAAGGGAATTACCCGACTCATGATTTGGAGTTAGCAGATGTGGTCTTTGCTTTGAAGAAATGGAGGCATTATCTGTACGGAGTGACATTTGAGGTTTTTACAGACCACAAAAGCCTTAAGTACTTATTTTCTCAAAAGGAGCTGAATTTGAGACAACGTAGATGGATGGAATTTCTGGAGGACTATGATTGTAAGATTAAATATCATCTCGGGAAAGCCAATGTAGTGGCCGATGCTTTGAGCCGTCAAGTGCAAGTAGCTGGATTGATGGTTAAGAAATTTCAGTTGTTGGAAGAAGTTAGTTATTGGAATCTTCGACTGGAACCGAGGAAGGTCATTTTGGGGAATATCGTAGTGAATTCCACTTTGTTGGAACGCATTAAGAAATCTCAAGAAAATGACACTGAAGTGCAAAAGTGGGTGAAAAAGGTTAAAATGGGAGACAAGACGGATTTTAATTTGGGGTCAAATGGAATATTGAGATTTCGAAATCGGATAGTAGTGCCAAAGGATAAAGGACTTAAGAAGGAAATCTTAGAAGAGACACACCGATCGAAATTTACGGTACATCCTGGAGGGAATAAAATGTACTAGGATTTGAAGAGTCTTTACTGGTAGGAGAATATGAAGAAGGAGATTGCCCAATTTGTCCAAACATGCTTAGTTTGCCAACAGATTAAGGCCGAACATCAAAAACCGTCGAGATTTTTACAACCCTTGGAGATACCTGAGTGGGAATGGGAAAACATTACCATGTATTTTGTATCGGGATTGTCAAGGACACAAAGAAATCATGATGCTATTTGGGTGATAGTAGATAGATTAACCAAATCGGCCCATTTTCTACCGATTAATATAAAATACCCGTTAGAGAAGTTGGCAAAGTTATATTTGGATGAGATCATTAGGTTGCATGGAATACCTGTAAGTATCGTGTCCGACAGGGATCCGAGATTTGTTTCGAGGTTCTGGCAAAAAATGCAAGAGATATTGGGGACTAAGTTAAACTTTAGTACCACTTATCATCCCCAGACTGATGGACAGTCTGAGAGGACAATTCAAACTCTTGAAGACATGTTAAGGACTTGTGTTCTGGATTTTGGAGAGAGTTGGAGTAAGTTTTAGACTTTAGTGGAATTTGCCTACAACAATAGTTTCCACTCTTCTATTCAGATGGCCCCGTATGAGGCACTTTATGGTCGAAAATGTAGGTCTCCAATTTGTTAGGACGAAATAGGTGAACGAAAAATCTTAAACCCGACCACAGTATCTTGGATTGAAGAAGCTAATGAGAAAGTAAGGTTGGTACGCCAAAGAATTCAGGCCGCCTAGAGCCGCCAAAAGAGTTATGCCGATAATCGGAGAAAGGATTTGGAGTTTACTGTTGGAGATTTGGTATTTCTCAAGATTACACCTTTGAAAGCAGGTTTGATGTCTGGAAAAGGAAAGAAGTTACAGGCGAGGTTTGTAGGGCCTTACAAGATTATCCAACGTATGGGGAGTGTAGCATATAAGTTGGAATTACCGCCGAGTTTATCTCGAATCCATAATGTGTTTCATGTATCTATACTTAAAAAGTACCATCCGGACCCTTTTTATGTCGTACGACCGGAAAATGTTGAGATTGATGAGACTTTGACCTATGAGGAGAAACCGGTAAAACTTCTGGATCGAAAGGTGAAGGAATTGAGGAACAAGCAGATACCGCTAGTAAAAGTTCTTTGGAGGAACCACGGAATTGAGGAAGCAACATGGGAAGTTGAAGAAACGATCAGAGAGAAGTATCCAGACTTGTTTGCCAATCAAGGTAAAATTTCGAGAACGAAATTCTCTTAAGGGGGAGAGGATGTGAGGACTCGAAAAACTATTATTTTTAAATCCCTATTTTTGGCTAAATCAATTATTTATTTGGATTTTTGCCACGAATAATATTTTCTAGCCTTATTAGACCTAAGTACATGGTATTATAGCTTCTATATATTTTTTTAAAGTGTCTCGTTTCAAAAATTATTTTTCTTAGAAGCTTGTTTAGTGAAAAAGTGAAAACGCGTTTGGAAAATTTTAACCGATTGAGAGTACAATTGTAGACACCAAATTTTTGGTGTTTTATTATTTATTTATTTATTTACTATTCATTTTTATTTTTATTTGTCACATTTGGTTTAATTTACTTTTAGTTTAAATATTTTAGCCATTTTATCGTAGAATTGCTCAAAGGAAAAAGAAAAACGTTCAAAAATATGTTTCAGTTGTTTTAGGTTCATGAAAAAAAAAAAGAAAAAAAGAAAATTTGTTCACAAGAATATGTTTATTTCTTTAAATTCAATCTTTGGGCACTTTAGTTATTTTTATTAAGTTATTTTGAGAAAAAGGAAATGATGAAAAATGAAAAATTGAAAAATTAAAAAATGGCCATTTTTGTTTAGTTTTTTGTTTAAAATTATTTTTGTTTTGTTATTATTATTATTACCTGGTTTGTGTAATTTTGTTATTATTATTGTTTTTTACTTTATTTTACCATTTCATCTATTAATTTGAAAAAAAAAAAAAAATATTAAGGAACACGCGACTTGCAAGCTGCGTTTTTGCAGCTTGCAAGGAGGGGCTCTTAGCAGCCCCTTAGCTGCAAATGTGGGAGAGTATAGATTGTTTTAGGGTTGTGGCTCCCATATAAATGAAAAAAGCAGCAGCCGCAAAAGAAAAAGAAGGAGAGAGCTCGGTTAGGGGGGTTTCATATAAATAGAAAATGAGGGAGCAGCCGCCAAGGAGGAAAGGATCGACGGCTGCAAAATCTGGAGGAGGAACAAAAGAAAACAAAAAACCAGGGAGTGGATAAGGGGGGAGAAAGAGTGAACGACAGAAAAAAGGGAGAGGGGCCGAGAGCTGGGGGTTTGGTCTGAGAGTTTGAGAGCTTCGAGGGAGTTGAGAGCCGCGAGGTTGGAGAACAAAGGGAGAACTAGAGAGGGGTGGCGCAGCAAGGAGGAGGAGCCCCAACGTCACCACCATCATCTTCGATTCATCACGAACCAGAAGAAGAACGTGGGCAACCGGGAAGATTAAGCTTTTTGGGCTGAGCAAGGATACTTTGTCCATCATCCAAGATCCTGTTTCTTTTCCTTTTTGGAAAGGATAAAGGTAATGCCTTTCACTTGTCTTTTGCCCATAGATTATAACATCATGTCTGAAATGTGAAGTTTTGCTGCGATGCTGGTCTTGTTTTGCCGTGAGTTTTGCCTTTCTTTTTCTGCACTTCTGGATTTGGCAACACGGTCAGGTTTACTGGATTTGGAGTGCAGTTATGAGAGTTATATGATTGGGGATGGGCTGTTGTGCAGCTTGACTGGGTTTTCTTTTCCTTCTTCGCATGAGTAGATTTGGTTTGGATTGAAATATTTGCAGAAACTGATTAAAGCTTGTGTCTTTTGCTATTTTCTTTTGCTGCATTTTCTTCGTTGTTTTCGATTGGAATGGTCAGTAGATAGATTCAGGTTTAAAGATGTGTGCGAGTGGATTTGTAGATAATGAATGCCGTGCAATACTTGAGCTGGACAATGGATTTCAGATTGCTAGCTATTCTACATGATTGTTTGTCAGATTTTCGATAGTCCATTAGCCTTTTGTTTGTTCTTGTTGGTTTGGAGTTAGAGTTCAGTAGCTTGTTGTGAGTTAAAGTGAGGATGTTGGGTTGGAAATATTTAATCAAAGCCTTGTCTATGAACCACAACTTGGTCTGCACGATGGAAAGAAAAATCTGGTCACCAAAACCATTTCTGCATTTATTTTTCAGAACTTTGGGACGATACATTTTCTATTTTTTCTGGTCATTTGGATTGTGATCATTGCGTAATTTGTTGCTTAGCTTAAGGTTGTAATGTTGGATTGAAAAACATCTGATCAAAGCCATGTATTTGAATCAAAATCTGGCCAGCATCATGAAGTGGAAAGAAAAGCCGCGGCATGTGAAAATTGCAGAAAAATCTTGTTCCTCAAATCATTTTTGTTGCATTTTGAGTTTAAAACCTGTTTGATCTTACTCCTACCTTTGCTTCAAATCTCTGCATTTTGATTCAAATGGAGATACTTGGTTTATTTGCATGAATATAGATTCGGCCAAATGGATAGGAAATTGAATGAGACTATGCAACCGTGAGTTTGCAGCATGCTTGAGTTTTTCCGTGACCTTTTGCACCAGTTCTCCTATGTCTCTTGTTTGTTTAGATGTCAAATTCATGTCTTGTTTGTTTAGTTCAAAGTTTAGGTGTTAGATCAAGGAAATTTTGGTTAAGGTTGCTTGAATCTGAATCTGGTCTTAGAAGGTAAGACAGAGAAAAATTGCGGCAGTTTAGTTCTTCAAATGCTTTCATACGTGCCTGGAATTTCGCATGGGATGTCTCTAAGATTGCAGCCTGCTAGGATGATGGTAATGATGTAGGTTACTGCTTAGTTTGAAGCTATGTATCTGGATTTGCTGTGTGCTTGAGTTTGGTTTCGGTTGGTGAAACACAACAGAAATATCGCAGAAAACTTCCTCAGCTGCTGAATCCTTTTGTTGCGGTTTGGTTTGAATTTCTGTTTGCATGAAAATCTCCTTCATTCTGGTTTCACCATCCCCTTGTATGCATGATGAGCTTGACGTGAATCTGCCATGCGAAGTGCTGAAACTTAAAATCCTTTTGTATGAAAGCTGGAACTAAAAAAATCATTTTGCATGAAAGCTGAAACTTAAGATCATTTTGCACGAAAGTTTTTCATAAGAATCTGCATATTTTCCTGCTATGTTTTGCTGGATTGGATATGGAGTTTTGATTGATTTTGCCACCTAATACAAAGCTTAGATAGATGGAATAAAAGCTGCTTAGAAGTTGCTTATGAAATGGAAATGCAGCCAGCGTATGCTTAGTTGCAGAAAGCTTCAAATGCAGAAATCTTCAAAGTGCCGAACCATTATTGTATATTTTTTCCAGAATGTTTGCATGATCTCTTCCTGTGTCTTTGGTTGTTTAAATGTCAAATTTATGCCTTGTTGTTTGGTTTGAAGTCTTGGATGTTAGATCAAGAAAAGCTTGGCTAAATCAATCATGGTGTTGGAAAGGGAAGCAAAGAATGCAGCAGTCTTATTGGTCTCATTGCAGAGAGTTTTTCTACGTGATTGCATTGATTTTGCATGCAAAACAATTTCTGAAAATCCCACTTTGACCCCTTGGCTTCTATCTAATCCTTCTTAGGCCCATAAGATTTGGAAGTTTCTTCAATTTTGTCCTTTTACCATGCTAGTTTTCCTTGGCCTGTTTTTGTTTGATTCATGAATAGATTTTTGGTGAATTTTTAGAATGAAATAAGAAGATTCAAGTGGTTTTGGGAGCTCATAGTTTGATTTTTCGTTTGGCTAAGATCATGACTATTTTTCTCGTTTAATTCTAACGAATTGTTTTTCCATGTCATTTTTGAGAAGTTTAGCGATTACTTGGATAGATTTTACTCTTGAGTCACCATTTTAGTTTAGAACTCTTATTTCCAATTGGCTTTTTGTCCACTCTAATCTTTTGAGTTTCAATGTGCTTTTTATGGAAGAAATTCATCAAAAATGATTTTTCAATCTTTCTTTTCTCTTTCAATTGGATTCAAATTTTATGATTCATGGGTTGTTTAATTGTTTAAATGTTCTCAATGTGTCAATTTCATGTTTTAGGTTGATTATTTGAGATGCCTTGATCCCTCATGTTCTTTTTCCCTTCCAATTAGGTCCTAAGGTGTTGGCATTTGTATCATTAAGTGATCTCTATTATTTTGAGGACCTTTGAAGCTCTTTGATGATTCACTTTGACGTTGATTGTGATTGATTAGTGGTCGTTATTGGATCCTAAAAATGCAAGTGAAACCACTCATTGACCCGTATTTGATCTTAGGCATTTAAATGCTTCTAATTGTTCAATTCCATGTTTATGTGTTGGATTGCTTGACACTTGTTTTGTTTTGGACCTTTAAAGTTCTTAAATGTTCGATTGACTCGAATGTTTGGGTAAGGGTTATGTTTGAGTCCTTAATAGAGGCCTTACTTGGAATTTGAATAGGCCATGCCTTCTCCTTAATCTTTAAGTACCTTTGACTACATTTAAGTTGTGATTTGAGGAAATTTTTGATGATTTGATGAATGCCATTTGGATTATTTATATTTTATCATTAAAGTGGTGCTTTAACCTTTTGTTTTGATGGTCTTAGCGTAAGCCGTCCTTTTCTTTGGTAAATTCTACTATTTGAGGTACCTTGACCCTTTTTTTTATTTTGGAGGGTAAGTTAGTAATTTCGCTACGTTAGGGCGTCGCTTCAAGGGAGGTACACTCTATCCCTCACTTGCATTTCATTTGACTTTACGTGCTCCTACGTGTTATGTGAATATGCCTGTCTACTTCGCTTTCCTTACCTCCTTGCATGCATTTACTTGCTTTTTACTTTTATTTAAGTTTTATGGGGTATGTGTACACCTCTTGGCTTGTAATAGATAGGGCTCGAAGAGCATTTGGTCCATTTTCCCTTCCCCTTTATGCTTTTATGGGGTATGTGTACACCTCTTGGCTTGTAATAGATAGGGCTCGGAGAGCCTTTGGTCCATTTCCCCTTCCCCTTGGTTGCTTTTATTTAAGTTTTATGGGGTATGTGTACACCTCTTGGCTTGTAATAGATAGGGCTCGGAGAGCATCTGGTCCACTTCCCCTTCCCCTTGGTTGCTTGCTTTTGTTGCTACATGTTTAATTGCTTTGGTAGGCTCTTGCATCTAGTCGAGCATGCTAAGTGCTACGTGCTACGTGTTTACGAGCGTTTTGGCATGTCTACTTGCTTTCATAACCATGAATGAATGGAATGGATGAATGTACGTCACCACACTAGTCCAACGCTAGTTGTGGCTCATTATTTCATTAGGAATTCATAGAAAGGGCTAGTCCAACGCTAGACCCAATAGAATTTTTCCTTTATTTTTCATTAATGCATTATTTGCCTGTTCACTACATATCATGCATTTTTTCTTAGTTTTATCATCTGGCATGCTCCTCGATTCCCCTTTCCCCTCACTTTAGGTTTTGCATCCCATACTAGCTATAGGGTTCATTTTGCTTGAGTGTCCCCTCTTGATAAGGGAAACGAGCGAGTGTGGCTACTCGATAGCCTTAGCACTCTAGTTTCGCCTTCTAATCAAAGGGAAAATCAAGTCACGATTTAGGTCTCCCCGTACCCAATATGCATGAATTCCCTAGGCTCATGCATTCTCAATCCACTCTATCATTACACTTTCACTTTTGTCTCATTTGCACACATGCACCTTTTTATCACTTTCACTTGCACACGAACACTTTTTTTATCTCCACTTGCACACGAACCCTTTTATCTTCACTTGCACACGAACATTTTTATCTTCACTCGCACACGAGTACTTTCATCTACATTTGCACACCTTCACTCTTATCTTATTACTTTTATCATTTTTCTCACTTCACACAAACTCACACTTTCACATGGCATGCATTCCACTCATTTGTACGTCATTTAGATTTATGTGTGACCTCTCCAAAGGATCATTATTGGGCTTCACAATTAATGTGATTGGCACCACTCACCCTTTGAAGAGAAATTTCCCCCATGTCCCCTAGGTCTAGGTTTTTGCATTCACGTAGTCATATCCAACATGCGATACATACCTTGGGTAGAAAAGTTAGGAAAAATTGGTTTAAGTCACGCAACTAGCCTTGGCTAGGTCGCAGGGGTGCCTTGGATTTTTATCCTTGCCTTCCCCTCCGTCAAATGTGACCCCCGATCCCTCTTTTGGTTACGTAGACCCAAAAGTTCTTTAAAAGGGTTTATTTACTTTCTTTCATTCAAAAACAAAAATCATTTTTTGGGTGACTTGGTACACCCTAACTCTATACCAAGTGGCGACTCCATTTTTATTAAAAACCCTTTTTCGAACTTCACTTGGCCAAATCGTCGCATTCCTAAGTCCCATGGCCTTTCATTGTTTTCACTTTCACACGTTCACATTTCATACACACTCACATCTCACACACCACATTCACTCGATTCGAAAAGTGGGGCGCGACAGTTGGCGACTCCACTGGGGACTTCCTAAGTGGGTCCAAGCATTTGGCTTAGCCATTCATTTCCTTTTTCTACCCTTTTTATGCATTGCATTTGGATATTAGGGTTGCATTTTCTATTTTAGGACTTTTTCGCCTCGCGCACGTATCAAACTATTCCCTCACTCACGTGTGTATGATTGGTTGATTGGATGTATGTATCTCGCGCTTGCATTGCATTTGGGGGGGGTGTGTGTCACCTTTAGAGCCTCGCGTGGTTCTCACCCCTTTCCCTCAAAATAGGGAGCACTTCATACGTGCACGTCTATTTACTGTTATCCCATTTTATTTTATTTTTCGTGGGCGTTTCCCACACCGCCTTATAGGATTAGGATCGATTGCCTTGGGTAGGCGGCTGGTGTGCTCTGCGCCCATAGCGCTACCTAAGGGATCACTCGAGCCACCGATCAAAGGCCCTGGGAGTGATGACCCTTCGCCTTTAGGTCTGAAGGCTTGGGAGCCGAGACTTATCGAGTCTAGTTGCATTAGTGAACCCCAGTCTCATGCATCCATATTAGCATTTTCCTAGGCTAGAGTCAGCCTCACCCTATTTTAAGCACATTAGGCACGAGGGAAGGGGTTCCACCCCTTTTACTTGTTTTATTGTATTTCTTTTCTTAATTGCTCCCAAATGTGTTATGTGTACTATCAATTGCACTAACCATTCTTTTGTTTTCCTGGCTTGCATTCATATGCCTTAGCAATAAGAGGCCTCTTTGGCACTCTTTTAGTGACTTACCCACTAGATAACTTACATGTTTAAATTCCAGTCATTATGCTTAATTTTCAATAAGTACATTTCATTTTAGACCTTTTTCCCCCGATGCATTATTTATGTCCTTTAGACCATATTTGTCACATATTTACATCGCTTTAATAAATGGCATCATGCATAAACCATAGAAAGGGAATGCCACATAGGGAATCCCGTGTTTAGGAATAAAACCACCTTGTGTCTCGGATACTTAATCCAATGAGACTTGCACGTTTATATTTCATGTACCATCCAAAGGGGTAGTGCACAAGGTAAGGTAAGATCCGATCATTTTCATAGAGTGATCTTTGGAATATGAGCATCTAATAATCACTTTTTGGCCATTTTATCAAATATTGGTAAAAATCCCTTGCGTAAAGGACATTAATTTGAAGAAATTCACAAACGATTCCTCCTATTGAGATGATAAATAAATTGAGGCCAAATTGTGATTTTAGAAGGCTCATAGACTGATTTTCTGAAACCACCAATGGCCGGCCGATTCGATCAATCCATTTTGTCAATTCATAATCGATTTTAAATAAACCATTCATTTGACCAATTTACCCTTTTTAGGGTCATTCGGTCGATTTTGAATAAATCATCAAATCTTTTGACCAATCTACCCTTTTTAGGGTCATTCGGTCGATTTTGAATAAATCGTCAATTCATTTGACCATTTTACCCTTTTTAGGGTCTTTTGACCAATTTACCCTTTTTAGGGTCATTCGGTCGCTTTTGAATAAATTATCAATTCAATTGATCAAATTACCCTTTTTAGGGTCTTTTGACCAATTTACCCTTTTTAGGGTCATCCGGTCGATTTTTGAAAAATCATTCAATTCATTTGACCAATTTACTCTTTTAGGGTGACTTGGTCGATTTTTGCATAAATCATCAATCTCTTTTTCATTCATTTGGCCAGTTCACCCATTTTTAGGGCAATCGAATCGATTTTGAATAAATCAAGTTTCATTCATTTGATCAATCTACTCTTTTTAGGGTGATTCGATCAATTTTTGAATAAATCAAATTTCATTTAATTCATTTGACCAGTTTGCCTATTTTTAGGGCAATTTGGTCATTTTTAAATAAATCATCAATTTTATCCAATCTATTTGACCCGTTTTTTCCCTTTTTAGGGTTTAAATCTAAGGGTCACCGAATAGATTAATTGAGACATTGCAATCTCTTTTACACATTATTCCATGCGTCGATCAAAGTAGCAATCCATTCGGACTGTTCCCTCATTTTAGGACAAATGTCTCTTTTCACTCCAATTGACCAAATTCTTTCAAATTATTTTTCACTCCATAAGCTGATTGGATCCATCAGGTATTGTATAGTGCCTGCTCTGGAGGATTGCATTTTCATGCTAGGCCTACCCTTGGCATAAAAAGGGTTCCCCCATAGGGCATGCATACCGATTTTATAGTCTTGATTACTAACTCGGGGTATTTTCTTTTGTTTTCCCCTCCCCTGCATTCATAAAAATGTTTCAATAAGATGAAAATATTCTTCTATATCTGATGATAATTTTAGTCCAATAAATTTTGAAGAGTACAAGTGTTATTTGATTCTTGGGCGGATCCTACGATGAAAACCCTCTGAGAGATGTTGTAATTGTTTTCCAAAGGGAAATTTTGTATATTTGAAAAGGAGACAAAAAGTGTATATGTGGAGCTCTTTACAAGTTTCTCTCTTCTCACTTGTATCGTAATTGAATGAGAAAATTTGTTTCAAACTTTTTCAGCAATAAACTTTTTGGACAATCATTGTTTTGTGTATATTTATGTACATTTCATTCTTTATTCTTATTCATTGGAGATTTCATGATGAATTTTAAGAAATAAGACTAAATTGGGATTTTTTCAACCTCCGGCCTGAAAATTCATAATAAGAGTGTTCAGAATTAAAAGAGGTCACTCAAAAGGCCCTATGAGATTCCTTTTCTCCTTCATTTGACCCCAAAATAAAATCAGTCACATTGATTGATAAATTGTAAATTGGGGCAACTTTTGCTTGAAAATGTCCGCGGTAACTAATCCGATTCAATCACATCTAAGTGAAAGCAAAAATGTGCATTATTCTTATTTGTTTGAAAATTTGGAATGATACTTCAAGCATTCGTTTCACTACCTATACAGATTTTTATCATTTGCTCTCCCATTTGAGCCTATAGAAGAATAATTTCCTTCCAAATAAACGCCTTAATGATCTCTACCCTACATTGGAAAACTTTCAAAAGGGAATGGATTGTCAATGAGCATTTCGTTACTCTGGTTGTCATGAAGTGTAAGAATGATACTTTGGCCATCATTTCTTCAATCTAAACACCATTTATCCCTTGCGTCCTCATTTGAGCTAAAATTGGTGGTTCTTTTCGAATGCACTTATGATCGTACCTCGCATTGGGGAAGGAGATTGGGAAATTTTAAAAAGGAAAAGAAAAGGGGAAAAGCAAAAATGCTCGAATAAGGAGGGAACCGCAAATTGGGGAAATTTGACTCCACTTGGGTTCCGAATTTTGGAAAAAAGAGAAAAGGAAGAGATTTGTCCGCGTGGATCACCTATGTTTCACAAATATGGATGAACAAGGGTCTTCCCCAATCAGTTAATTCAGATACATGCCAAAAATTTCCCATTAATGAAAATTTCCTTTCAGAGTTATTGTAAGGAACGGAATACAAGTCAGGCCATCTTCTTTTCCAATCAAACATTCTATCCCTAGTTATCCCTTTTGAGCCTTCAGAATAAAATACTTCATTTGGCACCCCCTGAGAATCGCAAACCCCACACTGGGGCAAGTTGGGTTGAAAAAGAAAATTTCAAGAAGCGAAAAAGTGAAAACCCACAAAATCAAAAGGCAAAAGAAGAAAAGAGAACCTCAGTTCAAAAGTAAACTGGGGCAAATTTTGTGAAATTTCAAAGAATGGCAAAAAGGCCGAAAAGTCAAAAGGAAAAAGAAAAATGAAAGTGAAAAGCCTCAATTGAGCAAAAACTGAGGCAGATTTTGATTTAACCCTGAAATAGGGTTGGCGCAACAATGCGATCTCGGATTTTTCAAACCACTTTGAAATCCGTTTTCAAGCCTTAACTTTTCTAAGCACCCCACCTGACCCCATTACGAAAGCCGAAAGCCCTGACTTCTGTTCTTAGCAATGGCCCTGTTAAGAAAATTTCTGATGTCAAAAATTTTAGCTGTATTTCTGAATTGATTTGGCGTGAGGTTGACACTGCTCTTCATATGAAACCCCGAGAAGGTATTTCTGAAAAGAGGGAAAAAGAAAAGAAAAACGAGCGAAATGAATGCAAAAGAAAGATGCAAAAAGATTTGATGTTGAAAGACCCTGTTGGGAGATGATAAAAAGTCAAACAAAGTCCAAGAATCTGGAGTCCAGATGAAGGCAATGTTGAAAAATGCGATCTGTGGTGTAATGTCCTTGAAAGTTTTATTATTTAGCTATCGTTTTCAAGCCACATTACAAGCTCATAAAGTCCATCGTTGACTTATTCCTTCATGACAATCCAAAGTGACGACTATGCTCGTAAGAAATCCATCAATCATTTGTGATCATAAGGGAACAACCAGTTTTTTCATGTTTTAGCTATCGTTTCCATCCGTGTTATTGCAAGCCTATAAAGCTCGTATGTGGACTACGTTTTCTTAAGAAATAAGGATGATAAACTCTTTGCTTTCACCAAGATGTGGTATAGAAGGGGTTACATACCATCTGAGCACATGAATAAGACAAATCTTGACCTCCCATTTCCAAATCAGAAATAACGCCATTACCCAAAGCTTCGATGCTAAGGTAAGGAAGAAATCCTTTGTAATTTGGCATTATTTTGAGAAATTCATCATGAAATTTTCTTTCTTATAGTGTTCGCATAAATGGAAAGTCATCCAAACCAATTGTTTGCAATCAAATGGGCCCATACTGGGGCAAAAAAAATTTTTCGCAAGATTTCACAAAATAAGCCCACACTGGGGCAAATTTTTTATAGTCCATTTGAGGATTTCGTCAAAGACTCAAGCAAGACTTTCAAATCAATCACGCTGCCTTTTTCTTGAAAATTTGAGTGCATGTAAGCCCCCTGTGCAGGTATTCACAGTTGAAGTCGACGAAAAGCATCTGGCGATGTGGAAGGTCGATGCCGAAGAAAGGAAAGAAAGAAGGGAAAAGGGCCCTACACTGGGGCAAATTATTTTTGAAAAAAATTCTCTCGAAAAATCAGAAAAATTCAAAAGTCAAAAATCGAAAATCAAGTTCAAATTTTTGTTTCTTGGAAAATCAAAATTTAATTTCTTATATCTTGACAGATCAAATCCAATTTCTTGACCAATTGGATGGCAGGATTGGGTCTTATCCTGCTGACCATTCACCAGATCACGTTGGGCCTGGATTTTGTGCCGCCAACTTCACAAAAGTCATGTTGGGATTGGTTTTAATTCAACCGCCGTTAGCATCGAGTCTATCTCACTAACGTGCGTGTTTTCATTCTACCGCCGTTAGCATCGAGTCTATCTCACTAATGTGCGTGTTTTACTTCAACCGCCGTTAGCATCGAGTCTATCTCACTAATGTGCGTGTTTTACTTCAACCGCCGTTAGCATCGAGTCTATCTCACTAACGTGCGTGTTTTCATTCTACCGCCGTTAGCATCGAGTTTATCTCACTAACGTGCGTGTTTTACTTCAACCGCCGTTAGCATCGAGTCTATCTCACTAACGTGCGTGTTTTCATTCTACCGCCGTTAGCATCGAGTTTATCTCACTAATGTGCGTGTTTTACTTCAACCGCCGTTAGCATCGAGTCTATCTCACTAACGTGCGTGTTTTCATTCTACCGCCGTTAGCATCGAGTTTATCTCACTAATGTGCGTGTTTTACTTCAACCGCCGTTAGCATCGAGTCTATCTCACTAACGTGCGTGTTTTCATTCTACCGCCGTTAGCATCGAGTTTATCTCACTAATGTGCGTGTTTTACTTCAACCGCCGTTAGCATCGAGTCTATCTCACTAACGTGCGTGTTTTCATTCTACCGCCGTTAGCATCGAGTTTATCTCACTAACGTGCGTGTTTTACTTCAACCGCCGTTAGCATCGAGTCTATCTCACTAATGTGCGTGTTTTCATCCTACCGCCGTTAGCATCGAGTCTTTCTCACTAATGTGCGTGTTTTCATTCTACCGCCGTTAGCATCGAGTCTATCTCACTAATGTGCGTGTTTTACTTCAACCGCCGTTAGCATCGAGTCTATCTCACTAACGTGCGTGTTTTACTTCAACCGCCGTTAGCATCGAGTCTATCTCACTAATGTGCGTGTTTTCATCCTACCGCTGTTAGCATTGAGTCTATCTCACTAACGTGCGTGTTTCATTCTACCGCCGTTAGCATCGAGTCTATCTCACTAACGTGCGCGTTTTCATCCTACCGCCGTTAGCATCGAGCCTATCTCACTAATGTGCGTGTTTCCATCCCACCAACGCTCCATCTCACTTCAATTCATCTAATTTTTAAATTTCTGACCGGGTCTATCCCGTGGGTCTATCCCAATTTTAAATTTCTGTTCGGGTCAGTCCCATTTAAATTCCTGTTTAGGTCAATACCATTTCTCAAAAAATTGTTAAAGAGGTCAGTCCTCATTTCAGAAGCGTCCATTGCGGCTGAATGACACAGGTAAGTATTTGGTGTCTACTTCTTTGTCTCAAGTTTTTCCAAAACTCAGACAAAGAGGGGCAAACTGTAGACACCAAATTTTTGGTGTTTTATTATTTATTTATTTATTTACTATTCATTTTTATTTTTATTTGTCACATTTGGTTTAATTTACTTTTAGTTTAAATATTTTAGCCATTTTATCGTAGAATTGCTCAAAGGAAAAAGAAAAACGTTCAAAAAATATGTTTCAGTTGTTTTAGGTTCATGAAAAAAAAAAGAAAAAAAGAAAATTTGTTCACAAGAATATGTTTATTTCTTTAAATTCAATCTTTGGGCACTTTAGTTATTTTTATTAAGTTATTTTGAGAAAAAGGAAATGATGAAAAATGAAAAATTGAAAAATTAAAAAATGGCCATTTTTGTTTAGTTTTTTGTTTAAAATTATTTTGTTTTGTTATTATTATTATTACCTGGTTTGTGTAATTTTGTTATTATTATTGTTTTTTACTTTATTTTACCATTTCATCTATTAATTTGAAAAAAAAAAAAAATATTAAGGAACACGCGACTTGCAAGCTGCGTTTTTGCAGCTTGCAAGGAGGGGCTCTTAGCAGCCCCTTAGCTGCAAATGTGGGAGAGTATAGATTGTTTTAGGGTTGTGGCTCCCATATAAATGAAAAAAGCAGCAGCCGCAAAAGAAAAAGAAGGAGAGAGCTCGGTTAGGGGGGTTTCATATAAATAGAAAAGGAGGGAGCAGCCGCCAAGGAGGAAAGGATCGACGGCTGCAAAATCTGGAGGAGGAACAAAAGAAAACAAAAAACCAGGGAGTGGATAAGGGGGGAGAAAGAGTGAACGACAGAAAAAAGGGAGAGGGGCCGAGAGCTGGGGGTTTGGTCTGAGAGTTTGAGAGCTTCGAGGGAGTTGAGAGCCGCGAGGTTGGAGAACAAAGGGAGAACTAGAGAGGGGTGGCGCAGCAAGGAGGAGGAGCCCCAACGTCACCACCATCATCTTCGATTCATCACGAACCAGAAGAAGAACGTGGGCAACCGGGAAGATTAAGCTTTTTGGGCTGAGCAAGGATACTTTGTCCATCATCCAAGATCCTGTTTCTTTTCCTTTTTGGAAAGGATAAAGGTAATGCCTTTCACTTGTCTTTTGCCCATAGATTATAACATCATGTCTGAAATGTGAAGTTTTGCTGCGATGCTGGTCTTGTTTTGCCGTGAGTTTTGCCTTTCTTTTTCTGCACTTCTGGATTTGGCAACACGGTCAGGTTTACTGGATTTGGAGTGCAGTTATGAGAGTTATATGATTGGGGATGGGCTGTTGTGCAGCTTGACTGGGTTTTCTTTTCCTTCTTCGCATGAGTAGATTTGGTTTGGATTGAAATATTTGCAGAAACTGATTAAAGCTTGTGTCTTTTGCTATTTTCTTTTGCTGCATTTTCTTCGTTGTTTTCGATTGGAATGGTCAGTAGATAGATTCAGGTTTAAAGATGTGTGCGAGTGGATTTGTAGATAATGAATGCCGTGCAATACTTGAGCTGGACAATGGATTTCAGATTGCTAGCTATTCTACATGATTGTTTGTCAGATTTTCGATAGTCCATTAGCCTTTTGTTTGTTCTTGTTGGTTTGGAGTTAGAGTTCAGTAGCTGCTTGTGAGTTAAAGTGAG
Organism: Coffea arabica; assembly: GCF_036785885.1. Taxonomy (NCBI): domain Eukaryota; kingdom Viridiplantae; phylum Streptophyta; class Magnoliopsida; order Gentianales; family Rubiaceae; genus Coffea; species Coffea arabica. The sequence goes on from NC_092321.1 coordinate 26,546,711, forward strand.
GATGTTGGGTTGGAAATATTTAATCAAAGCCTTGTCTATGAACCACAACTTGGTCTGCACGATGGAAAGAAAAATCTGGTCACCAAAACCATTTCTGCATTTATTTTTCAGAACTTTGGGACGATACATTTTCTATTTTTTCTGGTCATTTGGATTGTGATCATTGCGTAATTTGTTGCTTAGCTTAAGGTTGTAATGTTGGATTGAAAAACATCTGATCAAAGCCATGTATTTGAATCAAAATCTGGCCAGCATCATGAAGTGGAAAGAAAAGCCGCGGCATGTGAAAATTGCAGAAAAATCTTGTTCCTCAAATCATTTTTGTTGCATTTTGAGTTTAAAACCTGTTTGATCTTACTCCTACCTTTGCTTCAAATCTCTGCATTTTGATTCAAATGGAGATACTTGGTTTATTTGCATGAATATAGATTCGGCCAAATGGATAGGAAATTGAATGAGACTATGCAACCGTGAGTTTGCAGCATGCTTGAGTTTTTCCGTGACCTTTTGCACCAGTTCTCCTATGTCTCTTGTTTGTTTAGATGTCAAATTCATGTCTTGTTTGTTTAGTTCAAAGTTTAGGTGTTAGATCAAGGAAATTTTGGTTAAGGTTGCTTGAATCTGAATCTGGTCTTAGAAGGTAAGACAGAGAAAAATTGCGGCAGTTTAGTTCTTCAAATGCTTTCATACGTGCCTGGAATTTCGCATGGGATGTCTCTAAGATTGCAGCCTGCTAGGATGATGGTAATGATGTAGGTTACTGCTTAGTTTGAAGCTATGTATCTGGATTTGTTGTGTGCTTGAGTTTGGTTTCGGTTGGTGAAACACAACAGAAATATCGCAGAAAACTTCCTCAGCTGCTGAATCCTTTTGTTGCGGTTTGGTTTGAATTTCTGTTTGCATGAAAATCTCCTTCATTCTGGTTTCACCATCCCCTTGTATGCATGATGAGCTTGACGTGAATCTGCCATGCGAAGTGCTGAAACTTAAAATCCTTTTGTATGAAAGCTGGAACTAAAAAAATCATTTTGCATGAAAGCTGAAACTTAAGATCATTTTGCACGAAAGTTTTTCATAAGAATCTGCATATTTTCCTGCTATGTTTTGCTGGATTGGATATGGAGTTTTGATTGATTTTGCCGCCTAATACAAAGCTTAGATAGATGGAATAAAAGCTGCTTAGAAGTTGCTTATGAAATGGAAATGCAGCCAGCGTATGCTTAGTTGCAGAAAGCTTCAAATGCAGAAATCTTCAAAGTGCCGAACCATTATTGTATATTTTTTCCAGAATGTTTGCATGATCTCTTCCTGTGTCTTTGGTTGTTTAAATGTCAAATTTATGCCTTGTTGTTTGGTTTGAAGTCTTGGATGTTAGATCAAGAAAAGCTTGGCTAAATCAATCATGGTGTTGGAAAGGGAAGCAAAGAATGCAGCAGTCTTATTGGTCTCATTGCAGAGAGTTTTTCTACGTGATTGCATTGATTTTGCATGCAAAACAATTTCTGAAAATCCCACTTTGACCCCTTGGCTTCTATCTAATCCTTCTTAGGCCCATAAGATTTGGAAGTTTCTTCAATTTTGTCCTTTTACCATGCTAGTTTTCCTTGGCCTGTTTTTGTTTGATTCATGAATAGATTTTTGGTGAATTTTTAGAATGAAATAAGAAGATTCAAGTGGTTTTGGGAGCTCATAGTTTGATTTTTCGTTTGGCTAAGATCATGACTATTTTTCTCGTTTAATTCTAACGAATTGTTTTTCCATGTCATTTTTGAGAAGTTTAGCGATTACTTGGATAGATTTTACTCTTGAGTCACCATTTTAGTTTAGAACTCTTATTTCCAATTGGCTTTTTGTCCACTCTAATCTTTTGAGTTTCAATGTGCTTTTTATGGAAGAAATTCATCAAAAATGATTTTTCAATCTTTCTTTTCTCTTTCAATTGGATTCAAATTTTATGATTCATGGGTTGTTTAATTGTTTAAATGTTCTCAATGTGTCAATTTCATGTTTTAGGTTGATTATTTGAGATGCCTTGATCCCTCATGTTCTTTTTCCCTTCCAATTAGGTCCTAAGGTGTTGGCATTTGTATCATTAAGTGATCTCTATTATTTTGAGGACCTTTGAAGCTCTTTGATGATTCACTTTGACGTTGATTGTGATTGATTAGTGGTCGTTATTGGATCCTAAAAATGCAAGTGAAACCACTCATTGACCCGTATTTGATCTTAGGCATTTAAATGCTTCTAATTGTTCAATTCCATGTTTATGTGTTGGATTGCTTGACACTTGTTTTGTTTTGGACCTTTAAAGTTCTTAAATGTTCGATTGACTCGAATGTTTGGGTAAGGGTTATGTTTGAGTCCTTAATAGAGGCCTTACTTGGAATTTGACTAGGCCATGCCTTCTCCTTAATCTTTAAGTACCTTTGACTACATTTAAGTTGTGATTTGAGGAAATTTTTGATGATTTGATGAATGCCATTTGGATTATTTATATTTTATCATTAAAGTGGTGCTTTAACCTTTTGTTTTGATGGTCTTAGCGTAAGCCGTCCTTTTCTTTGGTAAATTCTACTATTTGAGGTACCTTGACCCTTTTTTTTATTTTGGAGGGTAAGTTAGTAATTTCGCTACGTTAGGGCGTCGCTTCAAGGGAGGTACACTCTATCCCTCACTTGCATTTCATTTGACTTTACGTGCTCCTACGTGTTATGTGAATATGCCTGTCTACTTCGCTTTCCTTACCTCCTTGCATGCATTTACTTGCTTTTTACTTTTATTTAAGTTTTATGGGGTATGTGTACACCTCTTGGCTTGTAATAGATAGGGCTCGAAGAGCATTTGGTCCATTTTCCCTTCCCCTTTATGCTTTTATGGGGTATGTGTACACCTCTTGGCTTGTAATAGATAGGGCTCGGAGAGCCTTTGGTCCATTTCCCCTTCCCCTTGGTTGCTTTTATTTAAGTTTTATGGGGTATGTGTACACCTCTTGGCTTGTAATAGATAGGGCTCGGAGAGCATCTGGTCCACTTCCCCTTCCCCTTGGTTGCTTGCTTTTGTTGCTACATGTTTAATTGCTTTGGTAGGCTCTTGCATCTAGTCGAGCATGCTAAGTGCTACGTGCTACGTGTTTACGAGCGTTTTGGCATGTCTACTTGCTTTCATAACCATGAATGAATGGAATGGATGAATGTACGTCACCACACTAGTCCAACGCTAGTTGTGGCTCATTATTTCATTAGGAATTCATAGAAAGGGCTAGTCCAACGCTAGACCCAATAGAATTTTTCCTTTATTTTTCATTAATGCATTATTTGCCTGTTCACTACATATCATGCATTTTTTCTTAGTTTTATCATCTGGCATGCTCCTCGATTCCCCTTTCCCCTCACTTTAGGTTTTGCATCCCATACTAGCTATAGGGTTCATTTTGCTTGAGTGTCCCCTCTTGATAAGGGAAACGAGCGAGTGTGGCTACTCGATAGCCTTAGCACTCTAGTTTCGCCTTCTAATCAAAGGGAAAATCAAGTCACGATTTAGGTCTCCCCGTACCCAATATGCATGAATTCCCTAGGCTCATGCATTCTCAATCCACTCTATCATTACACTTTCACTTTTGTCTCATTTGCACACATGCACCTTTTTATCACTTTCACTTGCACACGAACACTTTTTTTATCTCCACTTGCACACGAACCCTTTTATCTTCACTTGCACACGAACATTTTTATCTTCACTCGCACACGAGTACTTTCATCTACATTTGCACACCTTCACTCTTATCTTATTACTTTTATCATTTTTCTCACTTCACACAAACTCACACTTTCACATGGCATGCATTCCACTCATTTGTACGTCATTTAGATTTATGTGTGACCTCTCCAAAGGATCATTATTGGGCTTCACAATTAATGTGATTGGCACCACTCACCCTTTGAAGAGAAATTTCCCCCATGTCCCCTAGGTCTAGGTTTTTGCATTCACGTAGTCATATCCAACATGCGATACATACCTTGGGTAGAAAAGTTAGGAAAAATTGGTTTAAGTCACGCAACTAGCCTTGGCTAGGTCGCAGGGGTGCCTTGGATTTTTATCCTTGCCTTCCCCTCCGTCAAATGTGACCCCCGATCCCTCTTTTGGTTACGTAGACCCAAAAGTTCTTTAAAAGGGTTTATTTACTTTCTTTCATTCAAAAACAAAAATCATTTTTTGGGTGACTTGGTACACCCTAACTCTATACCAAGTGGCGACTCCATTTTTATTAAAAACCCTTTTTCGAACTTCACTTGGCCAAATCGTCGCATTCCTAAGTCCCATGGCCTTTCATTGTTTTCACTTTCACACGTTCACATTTCATACACACTCACATCTCACACACCACATTCACTCGATTCGAAAAGTGGGGCGCGACAACAATAAGTTTGGAAAATTGGAGATTTGTACAATAGTCCTAAAATAGGTAATTTTATGTTTAAGTACTCAAGTGATAGTTAGTAGTACAATCGTTATAGGGATTTCTCGAAAGTTTCGCGTTATCGCGCTTAAATTGGTGGTACGCGTTTTCACACGCGCGATTTTAATTGAGGGACTTTAGATCATTATTTTGGAACAATTAAGAGTGAATAATATTTATATGAATATAAGTGTATTGGAGGTTTAGTGCACTAGTGAAATAAACTCGAGAGAAATCGAGCCCAAAACGCACGCGTATACGCGCGGAGGAGAGTTGACTTTTGCAACAACTTGGGCCACACCTTGAAGCTTCCCAAGGAAGCTACATTTTTTATCAACTCTCTCTCTCTCTTCCTCACAAGAATAGCCGGCCATCAAGCTGCAAAAACAACACCCAAGTTCTTCATTTTTCATCCTCATTTCTTCAACAAAAACACCATCAAATGCAACCAAAATTTAACCATACTTAGCTTAACACTTGGAGAGTCCATCTAGCTACAAAAACAAGGAGCTTTTCACGGTATTTTTGAGCAAAGAGAGGGCCGAAATTTCTGGTCTTTGCACACCAAGGAGGTACATAATGATCAACTCATAGAATCTTATCTTGTGGAAGTTATATTGCATGATTAAGCTCTAGTATGCCATTGGTTAGCTTGTTTATGGTGTAAAATGAAATGGGTGGGCTCTATGAACTCCCGCCTTTGTCTTGAGGGCTGATCTCATGCTTGATGATGGATTTAATGTTGGTTTAGTTCTCAAAATGGTAGATTAATGGTGTATTATTAGTATAAACTTCAAGGAGTGCATGGGGTAAAAAGTTTCGATTCTGCCCCTGCTTTGAACGTACCTATTTCTGCAGAATTTTGGGGATTTAATGGCTGGTATATGATGTTTATATGTTGTATAGATGGTGTATAAAATTTCATTGAAAAATATTGAGGTTTGGTTGGTCAAATGGATTAATTTCGTGAAGTTAGTAAATCTGGAAAACTGTTCCTGTAATGGTCAGACAGCTCGCTTGTTTTGTCTATAACTCTGTACTCCGACATCAAAATCGAGTGCCATTAGTGGCATTTGAAACTAGACATTCTCAGCTTTCTAACGGTATAAAATACAACCCCAAATTTCATCCTAGCAGCCCGTACCAACCATTTAAACATGACTGTTCTGTTTCTATGTTTTCCTGGAACGAAGTTCAGAAGGTGCAACTTGAGGCTCGAATTTGAGCTAGTTGTGTGCTGAATTTCAAAACAATTTCTTTTGAGAAATTGAATCTTTACGAATGTTTTTTCCAATGCCACCAACCATTCTCAATTCAGAGCTAAATTGAGTGATTTGTGACCAAAATACGGAACCTGCCCTGTTCTTGAAAACCCTAAATTCTAGGCAGATTTGATACTTGACTTGGTGTGAACTTGTCAATTGAATTTCTTGGAGATAAACACTTACCAAATGTACCATAAATGTTCCTTACGTTTTTCCTACACAAATTAACTAAGTTTGAAGGATTTTCTGGGCCAAATGTTTGGAAATGAAGAAAGAAAAACTCAAGACAGTTTGGCCTGAGGAATTTTTTGAAACTTTAGTTGGTTGGTTGACTACTTTTCCGAAAGCATTTTTTCCATGAAATTTGATATAGGGATGCCCTTTATATAGGAGTATTATACTGCCAAATTTTGTACCAATCCAAGTCCATTTCGATACCTAACTAAAGTCCCAAAGTCGGAAACTCAAATCTGGAAATTTGTTCAACAGTTTCAAATTTTCCCAAACTTTGAGCTACCGTATCTCGGTGCTCGAAACCCGATTCTTGATCCTCTTGTTCTGTTATAAACCTTACTTGCAACTTTAATTGAGTTACAAATTTCAGAGGCTGGTTCGGAACGTGTGAATTTTGCCGGATTTCCAAAGTTAGCGAAAAACCAACCCCGACACAACCTTGAATGCCCGGAAACAGTAACTTTGAGCTCATTTTTAGTACCTTCCCTTTAGAATCATGGAAAAGTGCCTTCTAAGAACTTTTAGTACTTTCAAAAAGGTTTCCAACGGCACCAAGTTTTCCAATATTTGGCATATAGAATGTGAGATACGATTTTTCAAAGTATCATATCAAACCTGAAGTTTTTCCAAATTCCAAGGGAAGGGAGTTTTCAAGTACTCCTTATTCCTTCAATATTTCTTGAACGTTTTATACTTGATTTCCCAAAATGAAAACTTGATTACCCGTGTACTTTAAGAAACTCCATTTAAATCTCGATTTACGAGTAATTGAGGTTCATTTTCATGAAATTTCCTTAGATTGTACTAGTGTACAATCTTCCTTGATAATTGGGATATATGAGTGATACTTCACTATTATTTGCTCAGGCGCACACGAGGACCCTCAAGAGGATCCTACGGTGAACGCTTAAATTTCGGTTGAGACTACTTACTACTTGGTGAGTGTCAAGTGCATGTTTACTTGAACTCCTGTGAACTTGATACATGCTTGTCTTGCTTAATCTACCTGGTTTTGACAAAATGGAGTCGAGTGTGTACTTTATCGCACTCGTACTCATTTGAAATAAATGATTCATGCTTGGCCTGGCTTGCTAGACTTACATATCCTGAATTGCATGCTTGGACCTATCAAATACTTGTATACATGACTTGGTATGCTATGAGTGCATACGTCGTTGGAGTGAATCTCCTCGACATTTACATGTACATGGGGGACGCCCAAACTCATAGGCCAACCATGGAACTCGAGTCGGCATGGGCTTGGTCGGGAATCTCGGTGAGCCATGAGATTCACATGATAAGCTTGATCTATTGAGAGATCTTGCTTGGCATACTCGTGGAGTATTGCCTTATAAATATCGTGCGGGCCCGCAGCGGTGTACGGTGGACGGATGGGAAGTTAGTTGAGTTCTACGGATTGGAAATACTGACTCGGTTGACGGAGTGTCATCGCGGGGAGGTATACGAATGTCATCGACACAGCAAGTGGAACTTAGCTCCTGAGAGCTACTATATCCTTGAATTGTTTCTGTTTACTTTCACTGGCTTTATTAATTACTTGTAATTATCCCTTGAACTGTTATTTGGGACTATTATCTGGACTACGTGCTTGCATGTGTGTTCTTGGCCTCACGAGCGTTTTGCTCACCCTGTAGATTTATTTTCCTTAATAGGATTGAACTCGGAGATGTATTGGAGAAACCCTCCTGATGTACTTTTGTTTAGGATTTCTATTACATTTTGGCTATGCCCTTGATTTTGGGTTGTACTTTTAGATTTGAAATGTAACATTTGGGGCGTGATGTATATTTGGGATTTAAGATATACTTTGAACACCCGACGTGCGGGTTGGTTAATGAATGACTATTGTTAAGCTTGAATGCTTCCGCATTTACTGTATTTAAGTTATTTACTTGTGTTGTGTAGACTGGTAATAAGTTTGAATGGAATTGCTTGAGTCTTGGCGAGAGTTGGGCAGGCGTCCCGCGGATACCCTTTGGTTCGCCTTAGGGAGAAGTGGGGGCGTCACAAAAGCCAGTTGCCCAATGTAGAAGCTGAAAAGTTTTACAATCTAATTGATAATTCTAACAAAGAGCTTTACTCTGGATGTAAAAGATTCTCAAAACTTTCCTTTATGATTCGGTTGCTTCACCTCAAATGCCTTGGTAAACTCAGTAACAAAATTTTTGATATGTTACTTGATTTGTGAAAGTAGCCTTTCCGGATGCGATGGATGGTTTGCTCATAAGACAAGGAAGAAATTGTATGCTCAAATTCGAAAGAAATTGATAAATCTTTTTAACCTTTTGGTTTCATTTAGTTTTTTCTTGTATCACCTAGTGGTCTTATGAAGACTTCATTTTCTATAGATGAAAAAATTAGGTCATCTCCCATCACGAGTTGACATGTTTGAACACTGTTATACTGACTCAAACGGAAACCCGGGAAATGATGACGTTACAGCTACATTAGTAAGTTACTAATTGGTTGATGAAATTAGTACTCTAAATGACTTAAATTGTCTACTAACTTAAGACTGATTCTACTTTCATTGATGTAAGATAATCGATTTTAGTAATATTGAACTTTTTCTGGATTTTGAATACAGCCAGCTTTGAAGGAACAGTTAGCCAACTTCCCCCTGGTTCTAATGATGATGTTGGTCGTAATGATGCATTTGCCCAAGTATTTGGGGAAGATAACAATGGGTGTGTGCGCATGTATAGTCTAGGTGTGACACCATCAGACAAATGGGGTAACGTACCCAGTCGCAGCACTTGTCAGCGTATTGTTATGGAGCAAAAGGCAGCAATTTCTAAGATGGAAGATAAATTTGCTGAGCAAGATCAGCAGCTGAAAGACCAAGCCAAAGAACTTGCAGAGCTCAAAGCAATGGTGTGTCAGCAGCAAAATAGTGGCTCAAAAACTAGTGGCTCGATAAATTCAACGTCCTCTAATCATGTTTCAAAATCACGTATTGGTGCTCATTCTATTCAGGTATGTTTATGATTTTTTTTCAAGAATTTATTGTGATTATACCATATGAGGATACTCACTTTTGTTGTTTGAAACTTGTTGATTCATTAAACTGCTATTTTGTTTGGTTATGTTGAATAGTAAAACATGGTAATTTCAACTTAGTAAAGTCATGGTTATTAAGTTTTATTACTGAAAATTGGAGAAATGCTCAAAATGCAAGGGAAACTCTACCAAATTTTTTAAAAATAAATCTACCTAATTCAATTCTATGACTTCAAATTATCTTGTAGGAAGGTGATTGGGTGGATATTTTCAACTTGTTTGATCCAACAAAATGTCTAGCTATTGGTCGCCTCCAAGGAATTGATCCTTCTAAAGTTGTTGGCGAACAACCATTAGGACCATGTTTGTGTGAAATACTAGTACAAATTGTGGTGGAACGCAATGAACAATTGATTAGGCCTTATGGGCTATTGCAAACAATTGAAGATGCACTTGGTACACCGATTGCTTGGCCACTGAAATTGGTATACTTTGACACAAGATTGTTCAAGTTTTTTCCTTTACAAATATTTGTAAGTTGGATGGATAATGAAGTGGTGTTCTTACTTAATCTACTAATTTTATAGGTGAAGATTCATGAGGATTGACAGCAGCTTTTTGTTTAGAGAAGCAATGCTAGTTTTTGAGCTAACTTCAAATTTGTGGAATATTTTGTGTTCTTGAGGATGTTGCTGGATTCTATTGCAAGAGTTGGATGGCAGCCTTTTGGTTAAAGAAGCATTAATGCTAGTTTTTTAATTAACTTCAGATTTGTGGAACTTTTTGCTTTATTTAGGATGTCACTAGTTTTTTGCTTTCAAGCAGATTTATATTCTTTGGCATAGTGGCTATCTTACTATTGCATATTATGTGTTTGGCATATTGTATAGGAGATTAGAGTAGAAAATTTGGATGAAAATTGTACCAAAAAAAAAGACATCTATTGAGGCACTTGCCAATGCCTACATTGAAACTAATGCACCTAGTACAACCACATATCGTAACACTTTTTGAGTGTTTGGAGATTCCTTTTACAATGGTAGAAAATGCCTTGAAAGACAGGTAAACACTACACTGTAAACTGCCTCCATTAATGTATATAATGCACCTCATTGTGCCTAGACAATTACCTTTTGGCAACATGTACAAGTGTCCTAAAAAGGACAAAAATGATACCAAGTAAAGTGCCTTTATAGTGCATCTTTAGAGACATTGGTGTGTGCCTATTTGCAATTTCTATCATGGCAATTGTGAATGCATCAAATTCATTAAACATGGCATTAAAAACGCCTCCAACCTTTTCCAAACGGGTAGTTTAGTAGACATTTGATGTGTATGCCTCAATAGTCTAAGTGCCTCTAAAAGTTCCCTATTGCATCATTTTGTTGTGCCTCCAAATATAATTTTTCTTGTAGTGTCTTTTGCATTTTTGCTATTCATATTCTGCCCAACTCTATCAAGCCTCTAGAATCAAGCACTTTGGTTGATATACTTCAAAGTGGGGAAGGGCTCCAATGTGTTTAACTAGATTCAATCCATATTTAGTTGAAAGCAAAAGTGTTCATTGTTCTTATTTGTTTTGAAAATTTGGGATGATACTTTAGGCATTCATTTCTCTATCTATACAGGTTTTTATTGTGAGAACCCGAAAATTTTCTTAATTTCTAGGCATTATTTTATTTCTTTGCACACATTTTCGATATTTTCTTTATTATATTAATTTTCTAGATATTTTTATAAGTAAATATAGTTTTAAAATCATTTTTCTAATATAAGTTAGTTTATGTGATGTTAGAAGTACTTATGGGACGTGAGACCCGCTAGTGCGTTAAGTGCGATAAATTTTGTCGACTAGGTCAAGTTTTGTATTAATGGATATTATTTTACTAGGTATTAGGAGATAATTAGAGGTTAGCTAGGTATTTAACCATTTGTAAGCAAGAGGATAGGAATAACCCTTAATGACGCCACGTGTCGCATTACTATTTGAAATTGGACTTTGACCACCTTTCTTTACCTTTACTAAAACATCAATTTTGACCAAGCGTTCTTCATTTTTATTCCCTCATGGCCGAACCCTTTGAGAGAAGAAAAGAGAGAAGATTTCATCTTGTAACTTCAATTTCTTGTCCAAATCTTGAGTTTCAACCGATTAATTTGCAAATTCCTCCATAAAAGTTACTTGCTAAGGAGGGTTAGAGGTATTAGTGGAGTTGTTTTGGAAGAGGAAACTCTAAACTACTACCTTTCTTGAGGTTTCAAGGTATTTTGCTTAGAAACTCCTTCTTTGTTTTAATAATGGTAAATTAGTGACTTGTAGTGGCTAAATAGGTTGTTTTATGGAAGATTTCATGGATTAAAGTAGAGTTGTGATAAATTTCAGATTTATTGGTGAATTTTCTGTCCTTATATGATGATTAATGGTTGACTATGGAGTGATAGCTTTATATTGTGTAAAATGGAGCTTTTGTGTGTTGGTTGCGGTTGTTTGCGAAAAATTTTAGTTTGTGCATAAAATTTCAGTTTTAGGGCTTCAAATTAGGGCTTTATTATGGTTGGTTTTAAAGCTTTTAATTGGCTAAGATTGAAGGATATTGTGACTCTAGTTAGGTGTGGTTTATAACTTATGTGTTGTGTGTGCAATTGTGGTTGAGTTGAATTAAAGTTAGTGCTTGTTTGTAGGGTGGAAAAGTAAGGAAAGCTAAGGGCAAATGTTGTCCAATTTTTGACTCTATGTGATTCCTTTGAGTTGGGTTCCTTTGAGTGGAAATGAGAGACTTTGTGGTTGTCTAAACCTTTGGCACCAAGTGTTCCTTATTTTTCACTCCCAAGTTCTATTTGGCCTTGCATTAGTAGTTTATTGAATAGGTAAACGACTTGTAATCGAGTCTCAATTGTTTTCTTGGTTGTTCATAGGACGTGCCGGTGACTCAAGGCGTACTTCGGGAGGAAACATATAAAGTTAACTTTATTTGAGCTGGTGAGTGTACCACTCACTAATTGTTGTTTCGTTGCTTTATGCGTACTTGAAATCTGTGATTGGAATGACTGTAATTGGAATGACTGTAATCTTTGTTTGTTCTAAATGAGACGAGAGTGTACTTTATCATACTCGTTCTCTATTGCGTACTTGACTGTTTATTGTATCGTTTGGAATCTCTTGGTTGTGCTTGAATTGGTGTTGTTTGGACGTGTATCCAACGACTTTTACTATTAAATCTGAGCTCAACCTCATTGGTAGTCAATTGAATTGAGCCAGCAAGGGGCTTGGTCGAGGAAAATTGACAAGCCATGGGGACTGTTTCTGGGAATCTTTGGGTATTGAGACTCTGGATTTCGGTATACTCAAGTATTACCACCTCTATTCTGTTTGGTGTTCGGACCCGGTAAGGGGTATGTGTGGTGGACAGAATTGAAGTAAAGTGGGGTCTACGGTCATATTTGTTCGTTATACATTGACGGAGAGTCAATGAGATGTGACCAAGTACTGCAAAAGAGGAAAAGGGCTCTTGAGAGCCGTTTGTATCCTTTTACTCTTGTTTATATGTGATGGTTATATTTGGACTTGGATTGAGTAAGATTGTACTTTCGTGATTCTCATATACTTGGCATGTGGTACCTCATTGGGCGAAAGCTCACCCCGTTGCCTTTATTTTCCTTACAGGGCCTAATGTTTGGAACTGTGATGTTTTGAAAAAAGAGTCGAGCTAGTATAGATATTTTTTTGTAAAGCTCCTCTGTAATTGGACAAACACTAATTGTATCTTAATCAAATGTTCTCTTTTGATTTGTAAAGTTATCAAAGTGTGTATTTAGAAGTGTTTCTTTATGGCTATGTGGTATAATTGCTTGGGTATGTACATTCTCTAAGTTTATATAAAGTCTACTTATACTTGATTGGGATTCGGACGAGTGCAGAGTTTGAACGAGAAAAGAAAAAAAATTGGCGAGAAACTGTTCATCAAATCCGGCTGTATATCCGGCCAGTTCTTGACCGGATTAGCAGGGGTTTTTGAAAAAAAAAAATTTCGGTTGCTCTCTGCCTCAAATCCGGCTGGCAATCAGGCCAAGACGGATTGTGACGTGGCAGTCACTGTTCACTTCCATTTTCATTTTCGTTCTTTATTATTTGTTGTCGTTGAATCGATTGATTGCGGTGTTATCATTCGGACTGCTTTGGCATTCGTGTGTGCGACTTAGTAGTTCTGGCGAGAGTTGGGCAGGCAGTTCGCTAACCCTTAGGGTACGCCCTAGGAGAAGGTGGGGCTGTCACATTTATCATCTGTTCTCCCATTTGAACATCAGAAGGATAATTTCGTTTCAAATAAGAGCCATGGTGTTACATTGGGTGAATTTTCAAATGTCAAAAAGGAATGGATTCTCCTATTGAGTTGTTCTTTATTTTGATTGTCATGTGACTTAGGAATGATACTTTGGCCATCGTTTTTACAATCTAAACACTGTTTATCGTTTGAATCCCTATTTGAATCTAAATTGGTAATTTGCTTCAAAAGCACTTAGAATCATAGCCCCACACTCGGGCAAGAGATTTGAGATTTTTCAACAATAGAAAAAAAAAGTTAAATTTCTTAAAAGTGATGTGAAGTATTCAAAAAAAAATTCATCCATCTATTAAAAATTAAGGGTTTTAATTCTAACATCAATATTGGTGAAAAGGGGGACAAAAGCACAAAAAAGAAGCAAAAAAAAAAAAAGGAAAGAAAACAAAAGGAGAGAAAAAGAAAAAATGATTCAATGCTGAAATCTCTCCAGTGATGATGATAGAAGTCGAAGTGGAGTCAATGATTTTTGAGCATAAGCTCAAGATTGGGGCAATTTTTAAAGAAATGCGATCATAAGTGCAAATATCCTTAAAAGTCTTATTTCTTTTATCTATCGTTTTCAAACCATATTATAAGCTCATAAAGTCCATTGTTGACTTATCTTTCATGACAACTTGAAATAAGGATAAATCTTTATGCAATTTACCAATCATTCCTGATCACAAGATCATAACCTATATCATTGTATTTACCTATCTTTTTATCGATATATTTCAAAACCATAGAGCTTATATGTTGATTGAATTTTTATATGAAATAGAGGTGAGAAACTATTTGCTTTCAATAAGATAGGATATTGAATGAGTTAGATGCATTTTGGGTATAAAGCCAAGGAACCTTTTGATATACAGCCTTCAAGTATTATTTTTACTTAGTCACCTGAACATCTGAAATAATACACATCTAATTGGTCTTGAAAGGTGAGCTAACAAGGGAAAGTGACTTTTTCTCTAGGTACTGATCCTAAGTGAGTAGGAGATTTATTGCAATTTGGTTTGATTTTGAGAGGTTCATCATGAGTTCTCTTATATGAGTTTGTACATGGCAGGTTTTTGGGGTTGATTTTTCATTAGAGTAATGCAATTTCTATTGTTTTTATGTCATAAGTGATACTGATTCAGGTCCTCCTCCCATGGATCCTGGCAACACCAACACCTGGAAGGGTTGCTTATCCCCAATCTCCTCAATTGGTCCATAAGAGGGAGCCTGCCCTGTAGCAATCACAGCATAAAGAATGAAATTTTAATTGGAAGACCCTACTGCCAGACAAAGGCAAAAAACCATGATCTGTTATTAACCCATTGGACAAGTGAGTAGGCCGATGATGTGGAGAAGGTGCCAGAATTTGTCAAGCCCAAACCATTTTATCATTGTCCCAAAAAGACAGGGGTGCGACCTCCAGAACGCGCCCAACCAGACCCACATCCAAATATTGATTAAGCATTGCAACATTTCAGTCCCCCCGAGCAACAAAATCAGCCACCAAATGGTCATGGAAGATCTCCATCTTATTGCCTAACACTTCTGACCCCATCCAGTTGTCATGCCAAAAATTCATAGAACTTTGCTGTACAATCCAGCTAATGTTGTCATTCCCTACTTGTTGCACCGAAACCATCCTCTTCCATGTATGGGAACTCCAATGGCTTTCCTCAACTAGACAAGGATGCAACCCCGCACAATATTTTCTTGACATAAACTCTGCCCATAACGATTGTTGTTGCCTAAATTTCCACCAAAGTTTAATCGAGAATAAGTCGTAGACCTCCTTAATACCTCGCAAACCAATACCCCATCTTCCCGTGGCCGACACAAATCCTCTAACTGCATCCAGTGGAATTTAGTACCAAAATCAGATGACCTCCACAAGAAATTTGCAAATAACTCCTCCAAGGCCACGAATATCGCTTTTGGAGGAGAAGAAGCTGCGAGTAAATGAATCGGCATTGAGGATAACATACTCTTAATCAATACCACTTTACCTCCAGCTGACAACACCTGATTCTTCCATGACAGGATACGAGCCGCCACCGCATCATATATATCGGCAAAGTAAACCTTTTTCCACCTGCCTACGTACAACGGGCATCCTACGTATCGTATCGGGAAAGCCTGCTTTTAAAACCCAAGTACCTGTCTAATCAAGGCTGCCCTCTGTGATGGAAACTACGGATGGACCAAGAAATAGCTTTTTTGTCGATTGATCCTCTGGCCTGATGCAACACTATATTCCTCCAGTATCTCTTTAATCAATTTTAGCGAAGATTTCATACCACTGGAAAATATGATCACATCATCGGCGTACGCCAAGTGCGATACTATAAGGCAACGATAAGGTACTTTAAAAGGAGTGAATCGCCTCTATGTACTAAAGTATTAGAGCTCGAGCGGCACTTCTGCTCCAATAACGAATAAGGCCAGTGATATGGGATCCCCTTGTCATAAACCCCATGAAGATTTGAAAAAATCTTGTGGAGTGCCATTAACCAACACCGAAAACTAGACATTAGAGACCAGGCACCATATCATGTCTATCCAGGTCTCACTGAACACGAAGTGACGGAACACTTGCAAAAGAAAGGACCATGAGACTCTATTGTACACTTTCATCATGTCTAAATTAATCACCATGTTACCACCCCGATTTGACTTCTTGATATCTGTTAATAACTCCTGAGCCAGTAAAAAATTATCCGCAATCTGTCTCCCTTGCACAAAATCGCTCTGCTGTGGAGATATGATCCGGGGTAATAGCTTAGCCAATCTCTTGATAGAAGCTTGGAAATGATTTTGTTAGCAAAATTG
This sequence comes from Coffea arabica, assembly GCF_036785885.1. NCBI lineage: Eukaryota > Viridiplantae > Streptophyta > Magnoliopsida > Gentianales > Rubiaceae > Coffea > Coffea arabica. Next base: position 26,562,835 of record NC_092321.1, read on the forward strand.
CACAGACTTATGGGCCGATACAGAGTGAAGTCTTGGGGGTTTTCCGCCTTGGCAGTAGAACAATCGAGGTAGCCGTGATACTCTTAGGGAGCTCCGCACCGCAGAAAAAGCTCACTACCGCCCTGTACACATCCGTGGCTACCATCTCCCATGCGAAGGTAAAGAATATTCCTGTGAATCTATCCGGTCCCGCAGCGCTCTCCTCATCCAGTGCAAAGACTGCGTCCTTGACTTCTTGAAGAGAAGGAATCTCCGTTAACAACGAATTGTCCTGAGCAGTGATTAATTTTGGGATGATATTCAGAATTTCATTGGATGTTGAGCCTTTCTCTACCGTGAAAAGCTCTTGGAAGAAGGTCACGACAGCATCACAAATTTGTGACTCCTCCTCGATCCACACTCCATCCGTCTTCCTAACCAGATGAATCATCGGCCGATGTCTCCTTTCCGCTACCAATGAGTGAAAGTACTTGGAATTCCTGTCCCTGTCTGAAAGCCATTTCACCCCCGCTTTCTGCCTCCAAAAACCCTCCTCGAGTATCAGCGCGCGCCGCAGTCGCGCTCGAGCATGATGCATCTCACAGCGTAGCTGATCCGTCGAATTCAGGTCGTATTTCATCTCAGCATCCACTACCTCGTGCTCTGCGCATTGAGCTACCTAAAAAATATTACCGAACGAATTCTTAGACCAACTAATACTAATGTGATATAGAATTTGAATTATTTGTGGTAGTAGGAGTGCAAACGAGCCGAATCGATTCAAGTCTCAACTTAGTTTTATGAAGTTCGAACTTGAGTTTGACATCGAAGAGTTCAAAATATAAAGTTCGACCTCGAGCTCGAGTTTAAAAAATAATTATTTTATTTTTAATAAATAATAAAATAATAATTTTTTAATAAATAATAAAATATTAGGGATATATATGTAATTTTACAATTAAAATAAAAAATAATATATATATATATAATCGAGTCAGCTCCCAAGTTAATGAGCTGAATATCTTTGAACTCGAGTTCGATCTCAAGTTTGATTTGATTAGCTCAAGTTCGACTTGAACTCGATGTTGACCGAGCTCGAGTTGAGTTCGGACTTAAGCTGTTCACGAGTGGTTCGATTCGTTTGTAGCCCTATGTGGTAGGTATTATACTAAGAAAATGGGAAATTTAAAAGAGCTCAGGAGAAGAGAAAAGTAAGAAAATAACTATTCTTTCATTCATTCAAATGAAACCTGAATTTTCTATCACTTTTCTATCACAGATACAAGAGAAGGTTAACCCCTATTTATAGGGAAAAAGTATAGCAGCTAACTTCTTCAAGATGGTGATATAATCTTCTCGTAAGTTGTGATGAGCTTATCACCTCGCTTTATTGAGATTCGTAATAGTTTTATTAAAAGTCGTGTCATCTTTATCACCTCAAAAGTCGTGATAGCTTTATCATCTTGAAGAGCGTGAAAGACTTGTCACCATCTAAGGGATGAGATAAAGGTGATAGATATCCACAATATTCAAGTATTTCCTAACAGTTCCCTAATATTTGGATTGTGTCAAATTAGTCTCACATATTTCAAGAAAAACAAATTTCATCTCCAAACTTTCTAGTTTTGAGGAGATTTAGGATGATTGATACCATTCCTAAAAGTCAAAATCAAATTTCCGTTTGGTCGATAGTTTGACTTTACACTTTTCATCCTTTATGGTTCCTTAAATTCTAAATATGATATTAAGGGTTTGATGATGAAATTATAAATGAATTCTGTTGAAATAGTGTTATATGCACTAGAAATTTTAAGACTAAAAAACAAAAAGCTAAATAAACTTTCCTTTTTTTATGTTTTTATTACATTTATTCATATAGGAATTTCTAATTGTTTCTTCTTTTTGTGCATAGTTGATCTTAAATTTGGCATAATATGTCTAGTTATATCAATAGTTGATTGATAAGACATTTTATTATACTTTCACTGACATTGATAATTAAACACTAATTAAATATCCCTTTTAGTGCAAACAATTATATGTAAATTAAGTTGATTGAACAACAGTTGTTTCCTTTTTTTGGCATTTTAATTGGTTATTAATTAAGTTTCAAATGAAATACATAATGCATATAGTTGTTTCTTTTTTTATTTTTTTTAAATACTCTTTATTCATAGAAGCATAAACTTACAACCCATAACAGGGGGCATTGCCCTCATACTTCAATACACCGACTCTTAACAACCCTATTTCGAATTGATGGTACGCCTAGTCTATCCAACCTTACTTCCCCTCGAGCCAATGATGGGAACTTGTCCACCATGGCATAAATGCGCATCACCTCCTGAGGATGGGACACCCCAACATTAGCTAAGATGTCCGCCATCTTATTCGACTCTCGATAGCAATGTGAGAATCGAGAGTCCTCTGCCACCATTTCCCATATACGCTCTACCGTCCTCCAAATCTTCAAAGGACACTGAAACCGTCGCCGCAAGATGCCAACCAAAATAGCGGAGTCTGACTGCACGCAGATTCGATCAATTCCCCTCTCAATGCACAAGTTGATACCTATCAAAACTGCCTGATCTTCTGCATATAGACAGGTCGACTCGCCTAAAAATGCGGAATATGCTAAAATGAGGCCTCCATCCGAATCCCTAAGTACACCACCTCCCCCACACACTCCCGGATTTCCCTTAGAACAGCCATCTGTATTAAGCGTTAGCACCCCGCCCATGCTTGTTGTCCAGCACAGAAGTTGGATCTCGTATACCGGCCGTGACTGAGAGATAAGGTCATAAAAGTGATGGAATGTTTGCCCTTTAGCTTGCTGCGCTAATTGAGCCTCAAACAAGGTTGCCACATCCTGGAAAATGGCCCAGCAGATATCCCTACTACGCATTTTCCTGCCTTCAAAAATAACTTTATTTGTCGCCTTCCAAATATTCCAACAAATGAAACTCGGCAGAATTTTAACTACAATCTTCCGTTTGTAGGCTAATTGGGGTGCGGCCATCCACCACGATACCAGCCGTGCCTGTATATTCTCATTTGGCAAGACGGGGCCGCACACATCATTAAAATGGGTCCAAACCTCCATGGCTGTCTGTCCCCCAGAAAATACATGGTCTAACGATTCTTCTCCCGCTACTTCACAACAACGACACTTGGACGGTAAGTGAAACCCCATGTTCCTCAAAACGTCATCTAGAGGCAGCCTCCGCATAAGTAGTCGAAGCATGAAAAATGAGATTTTCAACGGAATACGGTCGTGCCATATGTGAGAAAGTACAATCGAATTGGTACGAGCCTGGCGAACCTCTTGATATGCAGATTTTAATGTGAAAACTCCAGACTTTGACGGTATCCAAACAGCCTCGTCCTCTCGCCCTTCCTTCGGCACAGGCATTCGCATCACCAGGGTGACCACATCTGGGGAAAGTTCCTGAGCCAGTCACTGTCCATCCCATCTACCATCGCGTATGAAATCCTCAAAGGAAAGATTTGGAACACTAGTCATTTTCAAAAACAGAGCACCATTCCCCAGCCAGTTATCATACCAGAAACTACACGCCCCCTCATGTACCATCCACAACATCGATAGCTCAACCTGTCGGCTAACATTTGACATACGTTTCCAAGTAGCTGAATCATACGGCCTGATATCCGCCTGGCATGGATGAATTCCACTACAATACTTTGCTCGCATAAAAGTCGACCAGAGTGACATGTCTATGCGAAAATTCCACCAGAGTTTACATGAGAATGTCGTGTAGACATCCCTTATTCTTCGAACACCAATACCTCCCTCCATCTCTGGATAACACAACTGAGACCACCGAATCCAGTGGTATTTAGATATTTCATCCGAAGACCCCCAAAAAAACTTGGAACAAACCTTTTCTATCATACTAAATACAGCAGCTGGCACCACCGCAGCAGATAGTAAGTGAGTCGGAATAGATGAAAGAACATGCTTAATTAACACCATTCTATCCCCAGGCGATAGTAATCTCGACTTCCACGACAAAATTCTCCCAATAAGAGTTTGACATAGTCCCCCAAAATAGGATGATCTACACCTCCCAATATATAGTGGAAAACCTAAGTAACGAACCGGAAACTTCTGTCTAGAAAAACCCGTGATGCACTCAATCACCCTGCAACGACTCAAAGCGGTTGACAGATGCACCAAATAACCACACTTTTGGATGTTCACCAATTGTCCCGACGACCTTTGATATAACTCTAGCATAGACATAATGTCCTTAAGAGACCTTGCCGAACCATTGGCAAAAATAATCACATCGTCGGTAAAAGCTAAATGAGTCACAAGGGAACATCCCCGGGGAACACTGAAACCTACGTAGCCATACTAGGAGGTAAGGCTATTCAAACCCTTTGACAGGACCTCTGCCCCAATAACAAATAAAGCTGGTGATAGAGGATCACCCTGCCGAAGACTTCTACTTGATTTAAAGAAATCATACGACGCTCCATTAATAATGACTGAGAACCAAACATTAGATACTAGCCTCCACACCATATCAATAAAACGCTCCCCAAAACCAAATTTGCGAAGCACATTTAAAAGGAAGAACCATGAAACCCGATCATAAGCTTTGGACATGTCCAATTTTAAAGCTACATTACCCCCTCTGGCCTTCTTACCCATCCCCATCATAATTTCCTGAGCAAGAAAATAATTTTCAATGATGTTCCTGCCTTTCACGAAACCCATCTGCTGGGGGGATATAAGTCTCGACAAAATGGTGGCTAACCTACTGGCCAAAATTCTGGATAACACTTTGTTAAAAAAATTACAAAGACTAATTGGCCGATACTGAGAAAAATCCTAGGGGTTGGTCACCTTTGGGATCAATACTATAGATGTAGATGTAATAAATTGAGGCAACTCTGCCCCACAGAAAAAGCTTACAACTGCAGTATGTATGTCCTGCGCAAGAATATCCCATACAAAGGTAAAAAACTTATCCGTGAAGCCATCTGGGCCAGCTGCACTTTCCCCATCCATATCGAAAATAGCTCGCTTTACTTCCTCCAACATCGGGCAGGCCTCTAATAAATCATTATCCTTCACTGTAACAATACCCGGGATTAACTGCAACAACTCCGTGGAAGCCATCTCAGGTCTAGAAAATAACTCTTCAAAATACCGAACTGCCTCTGCTGCAATATCCGACTCCTCCTCCAGCCATTCTCCATTCATGGTTTTAATTCTATGTATAGCTCCTTGCACTCTTCGTTGCTGAACAGTGGCATGAAAAAATTTGGAGTTGCAATCACCTTGTTGCAGCTATTTAACTGGGGCCTTCTGGCTCCAAAATCTTCCCTCAACTAAGAGTGCTTGACGGAACTCTGCATGTGCTTTTCGTAACTCCAATTGTGTTTCTTCTGAATCTTCCCTCTCCGCCCTCTCCTCCGCTACCCCAACCTCCACCTCTGCCCTGCGAGCAGCATCCAACACGTTCCCAAAAACTCCTTTATTCCATCTTGAATAGCCCGTCGCGTATGCAACAAATTGGAACATGCTGATTTTGCCCTGCGAGCGAGTTGGGTTTGTCACGAAGGAGTGCCTGCCACAATCCCCTCCGCTCCCTAATCGTACACTTAGCATGTACAAATGAAAAAATAAAGGAATCAGGTAGCCACGGATGTTGAATTGACATCGAAACATGCTGATCAGAGGTCCCAATTATCGTACAAGTGATCGGTGAACTATAAAACACCCATATATCTGCTGAGTCATTAGCCACCACCGAGTCAAATTGTAGACGCAAACGTATGGAGTGAATTTGAGCTAAATCCAGCTTTGGTTCACAAATAGCGATCAATTTCAAGCTATGTAAGAGAACTAGTTTAATTAATCTTCTTAGATTAGGTGGTCTAGAGACCTCTCGGATATTCCAAAAAAGACCGTTAATCATGATAGAACCTGGAAGAAATTTTGCAAAAAGATTGACGAAGACCGAAGCTATCTATCCAACGGGAACCTCGCCCTTATATCCCTTGTCCTCGCTTTCTTTGCTGCATTCTTGATCACCGTGGATTGATTAATGTTGAGTTGTAGCAAAGGTCAAGCCCTTTGCGTCCTTGGCAGCCTTTCCCCCCTCGAAAATAAATTTCCAGCCACACATGGAAGTTGCAGCAAGTTCTCCTCCCCATCAGCCGTTGTCCCATCGTCAGTTGCTGACTCCAACCACCTGGTGCTCACCTCTGCTAAGCCCGCTATCCTTCACGCAACTGGGTCCGATGCTCCCACGATGCTGTCAACAGCGACACTGCTCTCAACAGCAACCTGCCCCCCTGTGCCAGCGGGGACACCTCCTCTCGCACCGGATGCTGCACTAAAACTAGTGGTGCTGGGTGAACCATGGCCTGCTCAACATGCTCAGGCCGCATGCACTCCTGCTCCTCCTCCCTGAGATGATCCCCATCGCACACAGGGACATCTGCTTCATGAGACGCTTCTCCTTGCAGTGGTTGGGTATCATCCTTGACAGCATCTTGCGCAATCGACCTGCGCTCCCGCACCACACAGTGATCCCCACTGGTATCAATCACACAATTTCTGTCAGTTGCTGCAACCTGAAGCTGCATCGTTCGCATCGCAGCCCCAGTCTGTCCTCGAGTTCTAGTAGCTCCCCGCTCTTCCGCATCCCTCATACACTCCTCAACGGAGTGTCCCAAGCACCAACATGTAGAGCAGTATTTCGGCAGATGCTCTGTAACAATTTTTTGCCAAAACCCAAGCTCCTCTTCAACTGCCACCCACACCCGGGAGCAGGGTGGTTTTAAAAGATCAATCTCAACACACGCTCTAGCCACATTCGGACGAGTCCCTGCTACCGTAGCCGTGTCGACAAAGAGAGGCCTTCTAACTAGAGCCAAGATGGAGAACAAGGAATGTTTTATCATGAAAGTGAACTGGCAGCGTCGGCAAGGACACCCATACTGGAGCCAGTGATGATTCTCTGTGGACGTGAAAATCTCTGGTCCAACGGAAAACCCGGATCAGATACCTCCCTAGATGCCAGATACCACGCGTCCATATCCGGTTGAAATCTTCCTCAACGGTGCATTTGATGAGGCCATGCCGGTAGTCCAACAAACCTACCGAAACATGGTCCTTCAGGTTTAGTGTAGAGAAAAACTTCCTGATGTCCTCCAGCACCGGTCTGCCATGGGAAAATTTTCCAATCAGCGCCAGGCGAAAAGGTGCTGCAAGTTTCTCAGCATCTTCCTTCATGAAGATGACAGCCGCCTCCCCCTTGTACAACGATACCACCCGCAGCCGAATGGGGGATGTTGCAAGGCTGGAAAATAATTGGGAGAAAGACTTTTCCTTTGTAGGGGAAGTCTTGTGCCCCTCCACCAGCGGCTAGAGGGCAGCCATAACCAGAGCTCCGGAGATAGACCCTCTACCGCCAGAACCCTAAATTTTCGCTAGCGCTAGGCCAAAAAATGTTCTGATTTTCAATTATTTAACAGAATTATCAATGTAGATGAACATAAATATAAATACATTAAAATTGTATTATCTTTTCTTTAATTTTTTAAAGTAGGGAAAGGGTGGAATTAAGAAGTGGGAGGAGAAAGGGGATTTGAACCCAAAATCTCAAAGTTTTATCATCTCAACTTTTATCACTAGGCCAAAACCTCAGCGGCCAAGAAATATTAAAACTTTAGTATTGAATATTTGATTTAATACGAAAGAAAGACAAGAAAAACAATAGGGAGTTTTTCCAAAAATCGATACAAGTACTTCATTTTGGTAATTACCTTTACTTGTTAATGTAACCACGATCCCTAAAAATAATTGATTGAATGTTAAATCTAGAAGTCATACAACAAATTGTTTAAATAGTATTTAGAATAAAAATATATATTAAATTAGGATTCTCCTCTTCCTAATAAATTTTCTTTACATAAATTATCCATGTATTGTCATTCGATTTTGAAATTATAATGTTGTGCCTATATAAAGTGTGTTAGGGCCCAAAGACAACTTAAGAGGGGGTGAATTAGGTTGTTCAAGAATCTAGCAAGTAATTGCAAATATTCACCCAATTTTAAATAACCAAAATTAGCTTAAGTGATCCCACACTCAAGTTACAAAATAGCAATAAAGATGAAACAATTTAACCATCTAATAGAATAAAAGAAAAAAAAGAGAAATATAAACCAAATAAAATCAACCAAATAACTTTTCAATTGATTGTGACACTAACCAACTTGTACAAGTAAAGGCTTATTCCTTCCTCACCCTAAAATCCTTTAGTAGAGCCAAGGATTTTTACAACTCTCCTAATTAACTCTCAATTAGTTACAATTAAAAACTCACTCAACCAATTAAGAACTACTTACAAGTAAGGTTCACCTTATCCAAGGTTTTACTTCTCCTCAATGAGAAATCTCACAAATCCAAGAACTGTCCCCATGCCTATACAATATTCAAAATATTTTTTTACCCAAAAATCACTCTTGAAAACTTGCATCTTATGTAAGCAAAAGTCTTGTTTCTTCTTATACTTAGGGATATTTATAGATGGTGAAACTTTGCCTCAAAAGCTTCTCCAACGGTCAAAAAACTAGTTGTTAGAAAACTAGTAATTGCGATTATCGGACATCCAAAGCCAAGGATGTGTCCAAAGCGTACGTCCGATTGCTGAGTGAAAAGCTTCTTTTAGCTCTTATCGGACAGCCGAATCTTTCTTCTGTTCCGATCCTATTCGTTCGGTAGCTGACAGAATGTAGATAGATTCTTTTCAAATTCTTCAAACGGCCGATTTTGTTGTTGTGCTTCTGATCAATGCGTCCGATAGTCGTGGACGTCCTAAATATCTGTCCAGCGTTCAAAGCATTCCATTTGAGAGTGTGATCGTTAGATATCGGACGTTCAAATAATTGAGCAGCATCCGATCCTTTAAATCACTTTTTGTGTATTTAAATGCTTTCAATCTTAAATGTTTTGATTGTATAGCTCTATTCTCACAAAGCACTTGGAAAGATATTAGTAAGAATCATCATTTTGGTTTGTTATCATCAAAACTAAGGATTGATCAACCTAAGTTTTCAATCTGTCCTTTTTTAATGATGACAAATACAATGATGAATTCTTTGATAAAATAAACTCCTCCTATGTAAAAACCTGTTTTACAAAGAAATATCATTCAATTTTCTCCCTCTTTTGACATCATGAAATAATAAATAAGTATAAAGAGGCATTATACATGAAAAAATATCAAGAAACTCCCCCTTTCTTTTGCAAGTCAAGACCAAAAAAATATTGGAGGTTCTCAAGATCAAGCACACATGGGACATATATGAATAGAACTACAAAATAATTAGGCATATAAAATCTATGTGTTATATTCTCACGAAAGTACATTCTAGAATACACATCAATCAAGCATTCAAATATCACCTATTTGTTTCATACACAATTTGAAGTAAAAAAATTGAGTTTTGAAAACACACTTTTATATCATTCCATCTACTTATATTGGTTATCATCCTTATTGATCATGATTTACCTTTTCCTTTTACACTTTTCAAACATTCAAGTTTCTTGTTCTTTTGATTCCAAGTGATATCTTACATCATCTTTCAAGCTCTACTTGGATTAAATTTTTCTTGGATACCTACACAAGAGACCTCACTTTTGGTACCCATTCATTCTTGGGTCCATAAGGGTTAGTTTTATCCTTTAAAATCTAAATGGTTTACATTCCCAAATTCACATTTCTTTTCATATGGCCATATTGACAACAATAATCACGTAAAATACAAGTGTTTCTCACATGAAAGGATCTAACAAAGCATAATCTATTTTTTTTTTTAGGTAGTAAAATTTTTATTAATCAAAATATTCCTAATATTTTTATTAGATAGTAAAATTTTTATTAATCAAAGTATTCTTAATATGTTTCTTTTTCTAAAATATCTTGTTTTTCTTTTTCAAGAAAACCATTAGGATCATTCATTCTTTTTCTCAATAAGGCTTGTTCTTCCTTAATCTATGCAAAAAACATTGTTTTCTCATCTAATTTTTTTTTTCAAATCACTTTAATTGCAAACACTATCAACTTTGAACTTTTTTAAATCATCATTTTTCTTCTTCAATATTTTATTTTCTTGAAAAAGATTTGATTTTTTCTTTAACAAAGCATTGATCTTGATTTTCAAATCCTTATTTTTTGCAAAAATTTTCTCAAACTGTCATGCAATTTAATCACAAATGGCTCAATATCATCATCATTTTCATCATTAGATGAATAGTTAAAAAATACCTCGTTATCTCTAATGGCCATAAATGCCATTTGACCCTTGTCATATTCTTTTTCAACCTCACCATCCGAATTGCAATCATTCTATGTGATTTGGAAGTTATTGAAGTTTTGTCTTCTATTTGCTCTTATTTTGGCAGTATTTGAGAATTGGTTGTTACTTAGACCGCCTCTTCTAAATCCTCTCTTATTGTTGAAGAGTTTTTTTTTATGGTTTTTACCATAAGAGTTATATAATTTATGTGACAGCCCCACCTCCCCCTAAGGCGAACCAGAGGGTTCGGCGGGCCGCCTACCCAGCTCTCGCCGGGACTCAGTCGTTCACTACATTCCTCAAACAGATTACCAGATAAAACTCACATATTACAATATAAATCTCCAATATACATCAAATTCTCCAATAATTACATATCATAAGTGAAGCGGAAACGATTTCCAACTATACATAAAATGATTCCACATCCAAACGGTACAAAATATAACAATTCCAACTAAGCCATCCAATCACGTGAATAAGCACAACAAGTCCTTCCTTCGCCTTGAACCCTGTGGAGGGGAATAAAATATTTTTGGGGTGAGCTAGAAGCTTAGCGAGTAACCAGGAAAATCATTAAACAAATATATTTCACAATGTTGCATTTCGATCATTTCGATGATGTCATGATTCAGAGATCAAATGTACGTTTAGTGCTCTCGTGAGCCGGTGAAATCACAGCACTTGAACACCCAACGCTCAAATAGATCATTTAACATTAACATTAACATTAGGAGGGAGCCCCTTTTTGAGCTCCGGAGCCATTTGCTCCGTCATGTCACGAACTCACGAAAATGGTGGAAACGTTGGTGTCCAGCACAAGACTTTCCCAGAACTCATTGAAGCCAAATCATGTCATGAATTCACATGCAAGCACGCATGATATGCAGTCGAGTAAATAATGCAAGAAACATTTCATAAGAAGCTTTAACAATAGTTTGGGGTCACTCACCTCCATGGCTCAGAAACCATCCATCATATATCATTGCCTTGCTCAAATCCGAGTCTTAGATCACAAACTCAATGCAAACAAATCCCTTCAAAGTTCGGACAGCACTTCCCCTAAATTTCTTTACTTTTCCAGCCATCAAGGCTTCATTATTTCCTCAGCCAGTCCCAAAGGTACACACACAACAACAAGTTCATCTAATAGTCATTCAGCAAGTTCCAAGTAGTACTAGTACAAGTCAAACTAGGGAAAAGTCCGGAAATGAAAGTTAAGCTCAAAACCAGAAAAACAGTTTTGACGACCTTTTGCGGTAATGGCACCAAAGGTACTACGAGTATCGGATGGAGGTCCAAGACCCACCATTTCGAAGCTAAGAACCAGGGCTACAACAATGTAGAAGGTCACTCAGTCCAAATCCCAGCACAACTAAGTCAAATATGCCAAATAATAAACCAGAACCGTACTTGCAGGTTTACAAATTACACTATGCTGTAATCAGTACAACTCAGTCTAAACAGGTCCAAATGCAGAAATTCCAAAGGCATATGGTAGCTAGGACATCAAGCTACATTTCATCAGAAGACCACAACACCCAAATCCAAAACAATTCCAGTCAAAACAACCCATTTCAGACACAGTTCTAACATCCTGATGAACCCAGAACAGCAATAGTAATTTCGGCTTATCTCATTCTACACTACTCCAATTGACCTGAAATTTTGCAGGCACCCTTAAAACATCAATACCTACAACTTTCATGTTTTGATCCAAGGCCAATTCGGCTTCTATCTAGGACCAAAAATTTCGGACAGAATGAAGAACCAAGAACCCTAATTTTCCAGATTTCTTCCAAAACAGAATTTTCTTGCAATTAATCACTTTTTCCACCTCCTAGCTTCCTCAACTATCATTTCCAATCATCATACATAACCACATAATAACAATCATATGAGAACAGAAAAATCCTAATTAAATATAAAACTTCACTAATTTCAACCAAAATCATGAAATCATCCATAAAATCACTTATTCAACCACCACCAATCACTAATTGAACATTTTCAAGATCAAAGGAAAGGTTCCTTAGTCACTTACCATGCAAACCCAAGGAAAGACCCAACTTAGCACCTTTACTTCTCAAACCACTTCACCACACACCTTAATACCACCAAGAGAAAGGTTTTTATGGAGCAAATCACGGTTTTAACGGTTGGTTTGTGAGATTGGGCAAGAAATAGAAGGAAGAAATTGGAAGCTTTTCTCTCTTTTTGTCTCCAAGAGGTTCGGCCAAGGAGCTTATGAAGAAGATGAATTTTGGGTCAAGTTTTTAATCAATTAGTAAAGGTAGTAAAATGGTCAAAGTCCACCCTTGAGTAAGAAAGTGACACTTGTCACCTTTAGGTTTAAAACTTATCTTTTTGTCTCTCCAATACAAATATCTTAACACATTGTAAAATAATATCACTTAATACAAAATTCCAACAAGTTGTCAAAAATATAATGCATTTACCGCACTTGCGGGTCCCACGTCCAAAATACGCTTTTAATTTCTCAAAAACTAACCGATACTAGAAAAATAATTTTAAAACTATTTTTGCTCATAAACTTTATCTGGGGAATTTTTCTAATAAAGAAAATGAAGAAAAAGCGGGCGATTAAATAAAATAAACCCTAGAAAATTAGAAAATTGCCGGGTTCTCAAACTCATTTTTTTTTCGGGGCCTCACAATTTACATCTTCACCATCAATTGAAAGCAAATCATTCTTGATAAGTTTTGAGAGCCATGCTTCTCTTGGCTCTAATATTTTTCTCCTCTTCCACTTTAGATTCAAGTGTCAATTCATAGGTTAGAGAGTTTATAAAAAACTCAATAGATATAGAATTTAAATCTTTAACCTTTTCAATGGCCGTCACTTTACTCTCCTAATTTTTGGATAAAGCATTCAAAAGTTTTCTATTTTTCTGACCCAAAGTATATTCTTTATCAAGCAATTCAAGATCTACAATATATCTTATCAACATTCTCATAAGATTCTATTTTGAAAAATTCTTATTTAGCAACAAGTTGAAATTTCTTTTGTTCTCTAATATCTTGACTACCATCATGTATCTCACACAATTTATTCCAACTTTTTTAATTCAATTTACAACCTTTAATTCCATAAGATTCATTGGCATCTAAAATATTATACGATACATTCATAAATTTTACATTTAAAGTAAGATTAACTTATCTTGCGCACTCAATTCATTCCTAGTTTTAGATCCATTTTTACCCGTATTTGAATCCAAAAGAGTAGTTTCATAAGGATCTAGATTAACAATAAACCAAAATTCAATATCAATAGATTGTAAGAAAACTTCTATTCTTTGTTTCCAACTACTAAAATGTGAACCACTAAACATAGATGGTTTAATAATAGATTGTCCCTCTAAAAATAAAATATTATTGATTGCCATCTTTACTTCTAAACTGATTGAATTTAATCTCTAGAAGATCAAACTCTAATACCAATTCTTAGGGCCCAAAAACAACCTAAGAGGGGGTGAATTAGGTTGTTCAAGAATCAAGCAAGTAATTACAAATATTCACCCAATTTTAACTAACCAAAATTAGCCAAAGTGATTACACAATCAAGCATACAAAATAGCAATAAAAATGAAACAATATAACCATACAATAGAATAAAAGAAGAGAGAAATGCAATCCAAACAAACTCCCAAGTTTCTTCCAAAGGTTAGAATTGAATAAACCAAGTAGTTTTTTCAATTGATGGTGATACTAACCAACTTGTACAAGTGAAGCCTCATTCCTTCCTCACCCTAAAATCCTTTAGTATAGCCATGGAATTTTACAACTCTCTTAGTTAACTCTCAACTAACTATAATTGAAACTCACTCAACCAATTAAGAAATACTTACAAGTGAGACTCATCTTATCCAAGGTTTTACTTTTCCTCAATAAGAAATCTCATAAATCTAAGAGCTTTTTTCACACCTCTATAATATTCAAAATATTTTTTACCCAAAAATCAATCTTGAAAACTTGTATTTTTTACCCATACAATATTTTGTTTCCACACCTATACATAGGGTATTTATAGATGGTGAAACTTTACCCAAAAAATTTCTCTAACAATCAAAAAAACTAGTTGTTAGAAAACTACCCATTACGACTATCAGAAGCCCGAAACCAGGGATGTGTCCAAAGCATGCATCCGATTGTTGAGTGAAAAGCTTCTTTTAGCTCCTGTCAAATGGCTGAACCTTTCTTCTGTATCCGATCCTCTTCATCTGATAACAGACAGAATGTAGACAATTCTTCTCTAATTCTTCAAACAGCCGATGCTGCCGTGGTGCATCCGATCAATGTGTTCGATAGTAGTGAACATCCTAAATATCTATCCAAAGTCTGAATCATTCCATTTGAAAGTGTGACCCTTATATGTTGGACATTCGAATTATTGAGCAGTGTCCGATCCTTTGAATCACTTTTTGTACATTTGAATACTTTCAATTTTGATTGTTTTGATTGTATACCCATAGTCTCATAAAGCACTTGGCAAAAAATTAGTAGGAATCATCATTTTTGTTTGTTATCATCAAAATCAAGCATTGATCAATCTAAGTTTTCAATCTCCCCCTTTTTGATGATGATAAATAAAATAATGAATTTTTTGATGAAATAAATTCCCCCTAAGTACAAACCCATTTTACAAAGAAATATAATTCAATTTTCTCTCTCTTTTGACATCATCAAAAAATAGATAAATATAAAGGGACATTATACATGAAGAAATATCAAGCAACTCCTCCTTTCTTTTGTAAGTTAAGAGAAAAAAGAATATTGGGGGTTCTCAAGATCAAGCACACATAGGACATATATAAATAGAATTTTAAAATAATTAGGCATATCAAATCTATGTGTTCTATTCTCACAAGAATACATACTAGGATACACATCAATCAAGCATTCAAATATCACTTATTTGTTTCATACAAATTTGAGGTAAAAAAAATTGAGTTTTGAAAACATTCCTCAATACCATTCCATCTACTTATATTGGTAATCATTCTTGTTGATCATGATTTATGTGACGCCCCCACTTCTCCCAAGGGCGAACCCGAGGGTATCGGCGGGATGCCTGTCTAACTCTCGCCAGGACTCACTCACTCGTATCTCTAGAAAATAACTTACATCCATAGAAAAGTAAATAACACGGCAATTCAAGCTTATAATATACATTAATGCCCAAACCAAGATACAAAACTTCTATACACCAAAATACTTCATAGCGGTTACACTTCAAGTACAAATCACCCTAGTCGGGATATAGCGCGAGTACAAATTCAAAATTCAAAATAACTAGACTACGCTAGTCTGTACACATCTCACGCCTCGCTCGTACCCCCTGTAAGGAAATCAAATGGCGTGGAATGCGCTAAAAGCCCAGTGAAGTTCCAGACACATAAACAAATAATGAGTTCAATACATTAACCATCGATAGCAAGTAATTCCAGAAACATGACAATATAAAGTAATAATAACATTCATTAAAAGGATACGTGCTCACATAGAGCCATTCATTCATTCATTCATTCTCCTTTCATTTCATTATTCCTCCATTCGTTTGAAAATACATTTTGATAAGTAAAACCCTTCATTTACATTGACATTCATTCATTCATTTCATTTCACCCCCTCCTGGACGTTGGCCAGGCTCCACCAGACTACAAGGTAATACTCGAGTATACCAAACGTTCACCCAGGGTTACCAAATCGCCCGACCGAGTCCGCTTCTGGCTCGAGTCGACTGGCAACGAAGGGCAATGGCCAAATTCAGCCAAACGGCTTACATTCATGCGCAACTAGCATTTAATTATTTAATCAGTGAAAATTTCACATTCATTTAGGTCGAGTGCGATAAAGTACACACTCGCCTAGAAAACTCATTTTAAGCAATCATTGAAAACATTTAACATTTTGTCATTCGTTCATAACAAGTCATATAATCAAGAACAAGCCACATAGTCAATGAAAATATAACAAACAAGAAACACTCACCTATTTACGCAAAATAATGTCCAAAATATCCTTCCAAATAACACCTTCAATCACCAAGGAACCCTAATATAATCAAAAGAACACATTATGCTTCAACCATCAAAGATGTAAGTGATTCAAAGAAAATTCGAATACGTACTAGTATAAAGTATAAATATGATTTTGGTAGTGAAAAAAATACATTTAAACCAAAGGACATAAGCAAAATATTTGTAAAACTTATGCTTACTTGTGAAACTTTTAAAATCGCTATTTGAGTCGAAGTGGCAAAGAAAACGTATTTCTAGTAGTCGTAAATTTTATTTTTTCAAGGGTACAAGTTTCGGCCGAATTCTAACTTATATACCTCGATAAAAGAAGACGTAAATACCCTAGATGGTTCACGTGGTATTCGCTCTCAAGCCTTACTCAAGTCGTAAGTATCTCTTTCTAGTCCTCGGGCGTAAATTTGGGCAGCACGCCCTTTGTATTTACCTATTTTCCACCCATTTATGGCTTCATTGTTTTCCTCAATCAATCCCAAAGTCATAAACAAAATCATCTCATTTCAATAGCCATTCCATAGGCTCCAAGTCATACAAGGACAAAATCAAGCTAGGAGCATGTGCGAAAATGAAGGTTGAGTCAAGAAACAAAAGACAGATTTGACGTTATTTTGCGTAACGGACACAACCGAGGCTATGCTTATCAGATTGAGGTGAAATTTATACCGTTTCGAAGCTAAGACAGAGGGTTACAATTTTTATGAAGATCACTCAGTCCAGTTTGCAATGTATCCAAGTCAAATCCCCAAATTACAGTACCAGATTCCTACCGACAGGCCAGCTAACCGTCCTATGTTTCAATGGCCATAACTCAGGCTACCGAAGTCCAAACGAGGTGATTCCAGGGGATTTGGAAAGCTAAGACATAGAATTAGAACTTTCATGTTTTGGCTAAATGCTAATTCAGTACACATCAGGGTGGACAGACACGGTTAGTGTTGTGAAATATCAAAATTGTCCATTGGACTAAACCTATGAGAGTCAGGGGTAGTTTTGTCTTCTCTTAGGCTACAATACTCGGATTGGGTTGAAATTTTTTAAGCACCTATAAAACATCATTCTCTACAACTTTCATGTTTTGTGCTAATCCTAATTCGGCCTCTAACATGATGAAACAGTGCCGGTCAGAACAGGGGAGGTGCAAAACCGAAAATCTAGAATTTATGCCTGCAAGTGCTAATCTTCATAATTCTAGCTTAAAACACTACCTCACCTCCTTATCTACACTTATTCCCATCATAATCCATCTAAACAAGAAGAAATATGGCTGATCAATACAAACTCTAACTCACCAATTCTCCCAAATCACCACAACTACTTCCACAGCTACCAATTGAACCAAATCATGAGTTATATAACAACTTAAACAAAAGTAAAAGAACCAAAGATAAGGGACAGCCAATATACCTCAAGAACAAGCTTTCAAAGGATATCCTCCACTTCTCTTTGAAATTTTTTGTTCCTTAAGCTTCCCATGCTCTCAAACTATTGATTAATCGATTTAGATTTCTTGTTTTCTCACTTAAGTGGATCAAACTCAAGATGAAAGGGAGTTTCTTCCCCTTGCTTTTCTCTCTCTCTCTCTCTCGGCCAAGACAAGCATAAAATGATGAAGAAATGGAGCCAAATGAAGATAAGAAGGTAAGACAATTAGTTTGGTCAAACAAGTGTCCACTCATTTTTCCTTTTTTTTCTCTCTCTCTTAGTCAAGAATTTCGGCTGCCTTGAAGGGCATTTTGGGGTGATTTTTGTTGATATCAAAGTAAGGAGATGAAGGTAATAAAGTAGTGTTCAAGTGGTGTGTTCAATCGGTAGCGCGCGACACTCGTCGGTCCGAGCCGATTTTCCTTAAATCGCGTATACTAGGGTTTTAACTTATAATTCACTAACTTATTATTATCACCTCTAATCCCACACTTAATATCATCTAAAACTCACTTTTAATCACCAAATTTGATCCACACTCCGCACCGATCAGTCACACAAGGAAAAGGCGTAAAAACCCTAATTCGCGCTAACTTGAAAACGGAAAGGAAAAACCCTTAATTTTATGTTCATTTACATTTATTATGGGGGGTGATTGGGTAGTAAGGTTATTATAAAATAATAATTTCTAAATAAAAGGGAATTTTTAAGAAAAATATAAGGAATTTGAAAGTCCTCACAATTTACCTTTTTCTTTTATACTTTTCAACCATTCAAGTTTTTTGTTCTATTGACTCCAAGTTTCACTTGGATTAAATTCTTTTTGAATACCTATATAAGAGAGCTCACATTTAGTACCCATTTATTCTTGGGTCCATAAGGGTTAGTTTTACCCTTTTAAAACCTAAATGGCTTTCATTCTCAAATTCACATTTTTTTACATAACATTCTCTTTTCATATGACTATGTTGGCAACAATAATCACATAATATGAGTATTTCTCACATGAAAGGATCTAACAAAGCATAATCCATTTTTCCTATAGGTAGTAAAATTTTTATTAATCAAAATATTCCTAATATTTTTCTTTTCCAAAATATCTTGTTTCTCTTTTTCAAGAAAATCACTAGGATCATTCATTTTTTTTTCTCAACAAGGCTTGTTCTTCTTTAATCTTTTCATAAAACATTGTTTTCTCATCTAATTATTTTTTCAAATCACTTTGGTTGCAAACACTATCAACTTTAAACTTTTTTAAATCATCATTTTTCTTTTTCAACATTTTGTTTTGTTGAAAAAGATTTGAATTTTTTTTAACAAAGCATTGATCTTGATTTTCAAATCTTTATATTTTGCATAAAATTCCTTCAAACCATCATACAATTTAATCACAAGTGTCTCAATATTATCATCATTTCATCATTAGAGGAATAGTTAGAAGATACCTCATCATCTCTAATGACGATAAATGTCATTTGACCCTTTCAAATTTTTCTTCAATCTCACCATCTGAATTGCAATCATTCCATGTGATTTGAAAGTTGTTGAAATTTTGTCTGCTATTTGCTCTTGTTTTTGTGGAATTTGAGAATTGACTGTTGGTTGGTCCGTCTCTTCCAAATCCTCTCTTATTGTTGAAGAATTTCTAGATGGTTTTTATCATAAGAGTTACATCATTCACATCTTCACCATCAAGTGAGAGCAAATCATCCTTTTCTTGATAAGTTTTGAGAGTTATACTTCTCTTGCCTTAATGTTTTCCTCCTCTTGCACTTTAGATTCAAGTTTCAATTCATAGGAGGTTAGAGAGTTTATAAGAAACTCAATAGACATAGAATTTAAATCTTTAGTCTCTTCAATGGCCGTCACTTTGCTCTCCCAACCTTTGGATAAAGCATTTAAAATTTTTCTATTTTTCTCATCCAAAATATATTTTTTACCAAACAATTCAAGATCTTTATAATATCACTAAATCTATAATACATCTTATCAACATTCTTATGAGATTCCATTTTGAAAGATTCATATTTAACAACAAGTAGAGATTTCTTTTGTTCTCTGATATCTTGATTACCGTCATGTATTTCACACAAACTATTTCAAATTTTTTAGCTGATTTATAACCTTTAATTCTAGAAAATTCATTAGCATCTGTTAGGAAATTGGCTTAATTTCTTTTAAGTAGGTTTCTTATTTTGTGTGGAAGTAATTAGTTTTCTGATTGATTTTAGTTATTTGAAATAGTAGTCAAGAAATTTTTTATTTTGTTTAGGATTTAATTATTTTCTATTCTGTATAAGTTTAGGAATTACCACTGATTTTCTGTTATTATTTGAATTTTGGCCAAATAATATTCCCTATAAATAGGTGGGTTAACATACTATAAAGAGACACACAAAGGCATACAAGAGACAACATGTAGCCTTATACATGTATAGTGAGAGAGGGTTCTTGGGAGATGAGAGATAATATGCAAGGGTTGGGGTTGGGTTCAAATTGTATTCCTGTATAGGATTTTTCTCTTATAATAAAGAACAAATTTCTCTCTGTGGACGTAGGTTCAATGGTGAAGTCGAACCACGTTAAATATTGTGTGTCATTTATCTTTCATGCTTGTGACTTGTTTGTCATTAAATTGTTATGTACTTGATATCTCAATAGTTGTGTGTTCCGTACCTGGATCCTAACAGCATCTAAAGCATTATACAAAACATTCATAACTTTTGCATTTAAAGTAAGATTAATCTTGTCTTGAACACTCAATTCATTCTTAGTTTTAGATATATTTCTAAAATAGTACTCCCTCCGTCCCAATAAGTTTGACGCTCTTTGAAAATCGTGTTTTTTTATCAACAGTCACCTAATTTTGCTTGGTTTCCTTTCGTATCCCTATTTGTAGCCAGTTTACGATGAAAGAATGAATGCAATTGTGGGCCTTTAATTGCTTTGGTAATCTATTGACAACTATTTGAAGTGTACGTAGCTTCACGCTGAGTTATCATAGTTCCGTGTAAAGGACGCTCCCCTATTCTAGCAATCTTGGTAAAGATGGGATGTATCATTTAGGACCCACAATAATTATTAAAACCTCCCCTGACCATGTGAACAGAGGGCAATGCTTGGAAAGACACTAAATTTATTTATCCATTTTTAGTAAGATGACATAATTTTGGGACGGACCGAAAAGGAAAGTATGACACTTTCAATGGGACGGAGGGAGTAGTTTCATAAAGATCTAGATTAATAATAAACCAAAGTTTAATATCAATAGATTGTAAGAAAACTTCCATTCTTTGTTTCCGACTACTAAAATGTGAACTACTAAACATAGGTGGTTTAATCTTAGATTGCCCCTCTAAAAATAAAACATTATTGGTTGCCATTTTTACTCCTAAGCTGATTGAGTTTAATCTCTAGGAGTTCAAGTTCCAATGCCATTTGTTAGGGTTCAAAGACAACCTAAGAGGGGGTGAATTAGGTTGTTCAAGAATCAAATAAGTAATTGCAAATATTCACCGAATTTTAACTAACCAAAATTAGCCTAAGTGATCACACACTCAAGCATAAAAAATAGCAACAAAGAAGAAGCAATTTAATCATACAATAGAATAAAAGAAAAGAGAGAAATGCAAACCAAACAAACTCCCAATTTTCTTCCAAAACTTGGAGTTGAATCAACCAAGTAGCTTTTCAATTGATGGTGACACTAACCAACTTGTACAAGTGAACGCTCACTCCTTCCTCACACTAAATCCTTTAGTAGAGCCAAGGAGTTTTAAACTCTCCTAATTAACCCTCAATTAGTTACAATTGAAAACTCACTCAACCAATTAAGAACTACTTACAAGTAAGGTTCACCTTATCCAAGGTTTTACTTCTCCTCAATGAGAAACCTCACAAATCCAAGAACTTTCCTCATGCCTATACAATATTCAAAATATTTTTTTACCCAAAAATCACTCTTGAAAACTTGTATCTTATGTAGGCAAAAGTCTTGTTTCTTCTCATACTTAGGGGTATTTATAGATGGTGAAATTTTGCCCCAAAAGTTTCTCCAACAATAAAAAAAAACTAACTGTTAAAAAACTAGCTATTGGGAGTATCGGACATCCAATACTAGGGATGTGTCTAAAGCATACATCTGATTGCTAAGTGAAAAACTTCTTTCAACTATTGTCGGATGGCCAAACCTTTCTTCTAGGTCCGATCCTTTTCATCTGATGGCAGACAGAACGTAGACAAATTCTTCTCAAATTCTTTGAACAGCCAATGCTACTATTGTGCATTCGATCAATGCGTTTGATGGTAATGGACATCCTAAATGTCTATCCAGCATCCGAATCATACCATTTGAGAGTGTGATCGTTATCTGTCAGACGTCCAAATGATTGAGTAGCGTCTGAGAGCAGCGTTTGATCCTTTGAATCACTTTTTATGCATTTGAATCCTTTCAATCTTAATTGTTTTGATTGTATAGCTGTATTCTCACGAAGCACTTGGAAAGATATTAGTAAGAATCATCATTTTGGTTTGTTATCATCAAAACCCAGGATTGATCAACCTAAGTTTTCAAAGTGCTTTTAGGCTTTTTTTATTTGGATTTGAGAACACTTTTGTCTGCATCTAATTTAATTCACATTTCATTTCACTTGTAAACCTTAAATATAAATATTTGAAATATAAGGGAATATATTGATTAAAACTTTAAATATTAGGGACCAAAAATACAAAGTGAAAACTTTTGATTAACTCCAATTTGATTTTGACCGTTAGATAGTGTAATTTTGTGTTAGTTGTCGTAATCTGTCTAAAATTAGAAACTTTGAGGACCAAATTTATTTTAATCAAAACATTAGCAACTAATTTAGCACATAAGCCAAATATTATAGTCCAAAACTCTATTTCTCCTTGTTTACTATCTAATGGTATGTCAAGAAAATTATTTTCTTCTTGAGATAGAGAATGGTGTAGCCACGATGTAGTATGTATTTGAGAGATTTGTTTTGTTGATGCCAAAAATTTGCTAATCACCATGTATTAGATGTCTAGGGTCGGTGCTAATGCAACTTGTGAAAAAGAGAGGTGCAGTTTTCTTCCACAAGTAAATTAACTTGAAAAAATGCAATGAATTAATCTTCTATTAGATAACTTTACTAATATGAATTTAAATTTGAAATCTAAATTTTGGTTACATGTCATGCATCCAATCGCAATAGTTCGTGCATTGTTAGTATCTATAAAATTTGACTCAAAGCAGTTCAAAAACAATTTTTTTAATCTCCCTGGAGTTCGTTGGGCTCCAATTAATTTAAATCAAAGTCTTGCAAATGATCCAATGATATAAATATGGGCATGTACAAATTACCACGCACTAGTATGGCATATGCAAAAAGATTTTTTGTTTTTTTGTGATCAAGAAATATATGAAGACTGGACTACTTCGCAAATTTGAGGAATAAGCTTAACAGGCTTTTTTTTAAACGGGAATCATCCCTATATTATATTGAAAAACTTCTGAGATTACATTAGAAAAGAAACATAACAAAGAGCTAAGAACAATTGTCACGTTAACTCCGTCCTAACAGTGGGTATGTGAAGACAATCAACGTGCACCAACGCTCGAACCTTGGCAGGAAGATCTGTCAATGTCTCCCAATATTTTTGATATCCCAAGTTCAAGGAAGCCAAAGTATTAGCTACCGCATTTGCTTCTCTATACAGATGACTCAATGACCCACTGAGCCTGTTAAGCAAATGTCGGATCTCATGCAGAGTGTTGCACAACGACCACTTAGACAATGCCTCAGAGTGAACCAACTGAACGAGAACCTGAGAGTCTGATTCCACGACAAACGAGCTAAAGCCCTTATCACTGCAGAAGCACAATCCCGCAAGTAGTGAGGCAGCTTTCGCCAACAACACATCCAAGCCCCTGAATTTCTTATAGTATGCAAAAACCATCTGAGCCGTCCACTACACTTGTATTAGAGTTTAATTTGAGCTATCCCAAAGATGGCTTGCTCCAGGACACTCACTCGATGCGCAGCCTCCACCGCCGCGGCCTCCCATTCCCTGCCCGCAGACAATCTTCATCACCAGTGAAGCAAGTCAATTTAAACAAACCTTCTTTCCTCATTTGACTAATATAGTTCTCAATGTGAAAGATCACCTGAGCTGGGGTGAAGGGGCACGACTGGAACCGGGCTGAATTCCTGCCCTTCCATAAAAATCACAGAATCAACAAAGGAATCAAGACTTGTATATGTGAGACCGATACTTTGGGGTGGGAGAGGAACCAACGGCCTAACAGAGAAGAAACACCAAAAACGGAAGCATCCCAAAAATTTCGGACAAATGCCACCATACATCCCTTGCCACTAGACCATGGAGAAAAAGATGACTTGCTAATTCTTGTGCCGACCTATAGCAATTACACATAGAGCCCAACGCTAAGACCTTTCCCTATAGAATACCATCAAAGCCACCTTCTCAAGAGCCACCACACAAAATATGAGACCTTTAACAGAACTAATGAACTCCACACATATTGGTCTATCAAGGAAAAATTCCATTTCTGACGAATTTACCCCCATGTCGAAGCCACCATAAAATTTCCAATGTGGGATGGAAGCCAGACCATGAAATCATCTTGATCTGGATAAAATTGGACCTGAGTGATGCGCTGCACAATAAGGCTCGGAACCCACTGCTTGAGCCGAGACACGTTCCAACCCTGACTAGTATAGAATTCCCCTACCAAAAAATGCGGGGGATTGTACACCCCCAGCTCTGTTGCCAATGACACTTGACCACACCAAATATTGTGCCAGAAGTCAACCATGCCCTTATGTAGACTCCATCGAATGCACAACTCCACAAACTCCCTAACATCAAGCAGACGCTGCCAGGAGGCCGGAGGATGATCAATCATTACCAAAGAGGGGTGATGATCCTTAATATATTTTACATGCATAAAATCTGCCCAGACCCACTCCTTTTTACGTAGACTCTATCATGACTTGCACACAAAGGCCTGAGCAATATTAGAAAAGGACCGAACTCCGAACTCCCAAACCACCTTCCCGAACCAGGAAGCATAACTTTTCCCAAGCTGTCCAATGTAAACGCTTCAATTCCATGTTTGAGTACCATAGGAAAGAATTACATATCCTACCCAGAGCGACCAAGACAGACTTTGGGGGGCAGATGACTTGTAACATATATAGAGGGAGCGAACCAAGCACATGCCTAAGCAGAATAATCTTGCCACCCATGCTTAGTAACTTCGAACTCCAGTGAAACAACCGAGCATGGAATTTTGCTAGGAGGCCATCAAAAACCGTCACACCCAACTTACCATGAACTAAAGGAATCCTCAAATATTTCATCAGAAATGACTATTTGGAAAAGCCTAAAACTGATTCAACCAAACTGGTCTGTTCCAAAGACATTCTCGAAGACCCCAAAAACGCGCTCTTGCTCACATTTACTTTCTATCCCAAATGTTTGTGGTAAAGCAGTAACAAATTTTGCAAAGCCACCAAACAAGAATTCGAACAGCGGGTAAAAATTATCGTATCATCGGCAAAGGCCAGGTAATGCACCTTCACTCTAGCAGAGATGTAGCGGCTGCCCATATAGGTCCGACCCAGTTCCTGAATACCCCAACCCAAAAACTCATCCATGAAAAGAAAAAGGCCGGGTGATAGGGGGTCACCCTGATGAACCCCCCGACTTGACTTAAAGAAACCTATTGGTTGACCATTAACAATAATAGAAAACCAAGAATTGGAGAAAGTTCTAAATAACAAGTCCACCACTCCTTCTGAAAACCTAAAACCCTGAAGCATGAATAGCAGGAATGGCCACTCAACTCTGTCATACGTTTTCTCCATGTCAAGTTTAAGAATTAAATTCAGGATGGACAGGCGCCTATCCAAATCTAACACTAATTCTTGTGCTAGTAACACATTGCCCATAATACCTCTCCCAGGTACGAAACCGGTCTGCCAAGGGGAAATTAGCTTGGGTAGCAGTCTCCCCAACCTACTATAAAACTTTAGAAATAATTTTCGAACTGACATTACACAGACTAATTGATTTGAAATCCTTCCATTGGGACGCCCCCTCAACCTTTAGGAGCAACACTAATAACGCACTAGAAAAACTCCTGGGTTGCCTACTGTAGACACCAAATTTTTGGTGAAATTTCATTTTTAGTTTTTTATTTGTTGTGTTCATTTTTAGTTTTTAGTTTCCAGTTTTATTTTTATTTTTTAAGTTTTATCATAGAATTTGTTGAAAAAGAAAAAAAGAAGGAAAAAGAAAAGCGTTCAAAAAATATGATTTAGTCGCTTTCTTGGAAGAAAAAAATGAAAAAAATGAAAAATGAAAAATGAAGCAAAAAGATGGAAAAATGGCCATTTTTGTTGTTTTTAGTTGTTTAGTTTTTAAATTATTTTCATTATTATTATTATTATTACCTGGTTTTTGGCAATTTGTTATTATTATTATTATTTATATTTTATCATTTCTGTATTTATTAAGTGGAAAGTTAAAAAAAAAAAAAAAAAAAAAGAAGAAAAAAGAAAAAAGAGAGAAACGCGACTTGCAAGCTGCGTTTTTGCAGCTTGCAAGAGAGGGCCTCGGTGAGCCCCTTGGGCTGCAATATTTGAAGAGAGTGCTGAGTGTTTTAGGGTTGGAGGTTCCAATATAAAAAAAAAGAAGATGGCAGCCGCAAGAGGATTTTTTGGGGGGGAGCGAGGGTTTCTGGCTAAACCAAAAGAAGAAAAAGGAAAGGCAGCGAAAAGATAGAGTTTTGGGGGAAAGGACTAACGGCTGGGGTTTAAGAAGGTTGAAGGCTAGAGAAAATTCTGGGTGGAGGACATACGAGAGAGAGGTGACAGCCGAAACTTAGAAAAACAAAGAGAGAAAGCTAGAAGGGAAAAGACAGAGAGTGTGCGGCTGAAGAAAGCAGAAAAACAGCGACTGAGAAAGAGTGATAAAAGAGTGAGGAAGATTTACGGCGGATTAAGAGAAAAGCAGTGAGTTTTAGAGGTGTTGGTTCAGGAAACTTTGGGCAGCAAGAAGGTTTTGGGTTCGTTGAAGCAAGGCAAAGAATCAGGAAGCGCATCTGCGGGAGAGACGAAGAAGCAAAGATTTCGTCTTCTGGAATACATCAAGCTTTCGGTCAAGGTTTAAAGTTAGTAATTTCACTACGTTAGGGCGTCGCTTCAAGGGAGGTACACTCTATCCTTCATTTGCACTTCATTTGACCCTACGTGCTCCTACGTGTTATGTGAATACGCATGCCTACTCCGCTTTCCTTACCTCCTTGCATGCATTTACTTGCTTTTGCTTTTTATTTAAGTTTTGTGGGGTATGTGTACACCTCTTGGCTTGTAATAGATAGGGCTCGGAGAGCATCTGTCCATTTCCCCTTCCCCTTTATGCTTTTATGGGGTATGTGTACACCTCTTGGCTTGTAATAGATAGTGCTCGGAGAGCATTTGGGTCCATTTCCCCTTTCCCTTGGTTGCTTGCTTTTGTTGCTACATGTTTAATTGCTTTATTAGGCTCTTGCATCTAGTCGAGCATGCTAAATGCTATGTGCTATGTGTTTACGAGTATTTTGGCATGTCTACTTGCTTTCATAGCCATGAATGAATGGAATGGATGAATGTACGTTTCCGCTAGTCCAACGCTAGTCGGAATTCATAGAATAGGCTAGTCCAACGCTAGACCCAATAAGATTTTTCCTTTGTTTTTCATTCATGCATTATTTGCCTGTTCACTACATATCACGCATTTTCCTTAGTTTTATCATTTGGCATGATCCTCGACCCTCCTTCTCCCCTCATTTTAGGTTTTGCATCCCATACTAGCTATAGGGTTCATTTTGCTTGAGTGTCCCCTTCTGATAAGGGAAACGAGCGAGTGTGGCTACCCGATAGCCTTAGCACGCTAGTTTTGCCTTCTAATCAAAGGGTAAATCAAAGTCGAAAAGTTAGGAGTCAACCCCCGTACCCGACTTGTTGCATTCCTCTAGGATCATGCTTTCATTTTTTATCACCTACATACTCTTTTAATCACATTTTTTCACATTTCTCAAACCATACCTTTTTACTACATGTTACCTATCACTTGCTTATTTTCACTTCACAAATGAAATTCCACTTTACCTTCTATTTCTATTATTCTATTTTCATACACTTGCACACGAAAATACTTGAACTTTATACCATTTCACACGAGCACCTTTATACAATTTCACACAAGCACTTGCACTTACACTTCTTTCATACACCTTCACACTTGCGCACTTGAATCTCATTTGCATTAACCGACCTCTATGAGGTTTTCCTTTGTTGGCCGCCACAATTCATGTGGTTTGGGACCAAAAGCCTCACGAGAGACATCGTAGCATCTAGGATTGCATTTTCTTTCCGTTTTGCATTCATATAGTCATATCCAACGTGCGAACATACATTGGGTAGAAAACTAGGAAAGGTAAGGTTAAGTCGCGCAACTAGCCTTGGCTAGGTCAAAGGGGTGCCTTGGATTCTATCCTTGCCTTCCCCTTTGTCAAACGTGACTCCCGAACCTTTTCCTTTGGCTTACGTAGACTAGGAGTCGTTTTAAAAAGGGTTTATTACTACTTGACTTTAAAACTCATTTTTGGGTGACTTGGTACACCCTAAACCATTACCAAGTGGCGACTCCAAACTTTTCATTTCAAAACCCTTTTTAAAACTATTTTTTGGCCAAATCGTCGCTTTCCAAAGTCCCATGGCCTTTACTTTTATTTTGCACACGTTCACACCACACTTCACACACACATCACACAATTCATACACATCATTCATTCGAAAAGTGGGGCGCGACACCTACACCCTTGAAAAAATCTTGCACCGTTTCAAGCAAATCTTCCTTGATAACCTCCTAGCAAAATTGATAAAACCCCGCTCCAAAGCCGTCAAGGCTTGGAGCACTGTTGGCATCTAGAGAGAAGACCACCGAATGAAGCTCATCCATCTCCGGGAATGATTGAAGCATAGCATCATCTACAGGCTCCACCTGCAGCACTGATAACGGGAGCACGGGGGGCATAACATGTCCTTCAGACTAAAACAAAGTTGAAAAAAATTCCACCGCCGAATTCTTTATATCGGTCTCTGCACACCATGATCTCATCCTTGATCCGTGAGATGTAGTTAGAATTTCTCCTTTGTTTCACCACCGAGTGAAAAAAGGAGGTATTGGCATCACCCTCTTTGAGCCATTTGACAGCTGTCTTTTGATGCCAAAACTCCCCCTCCACGGACAACTCCTGCAAATACACAGCTTGGGCCTCATTGAGACGTAACTTAGAAGATTCATCGTGCAGTGAGTTGAACTCCACCTCCCGTTGCTTATACAGGTCCTCCGCTATCTTAACTCGAGAAAAAATATTCCTAAGAACTTCCTTACTCCAGATTCTTAACTTTGCCCGAGTGGCTATCGGACCATTCCAACTCTCGACCTAGAATCCCTCCACGCCGTCGGAACCAAGTCCATGAACGAGGGATGTTTATGCCATATGTTAAGATATCTGAAAGCAGGAACCAAAGGTGAAGCCTTACTCGTCCGAATTAGAAGCGAAAAATGGTCTGACCTACCCCGGTGAATATGAGAGACCTTAGTGAGCGCAATACGCGCTGCCCAAGTAGAATTCACCAACGCTTTATCGAATCGCTACCAGATCAAACCATTCGTCCAAGTGAATGGGCTATCATCAAAATTGACGGTGAAAAGACCACAAGTGAACATAGAAGAGTTAAAACTCCTCCATATTGGTGACATTTACCCGCTAGCCCCACACTTTCTTCCGCTGTCGATACCACATTAAAATCTCTAGCGACAATCCACGAGTCAAGCATTCCCACACTAAGATCCTCCAGGGCCTTCCAGAGGGGACGCCTACCTACTCTCAAACATTTAGCGTACACCACAGACAAATAAAGAACACTACTAGCCTGAAAAGAGAGGCATGCATGCACAACCTGCTCCTCTAACTTGATAAAGTTGAATTTGCAGATGCTACATCATAAAAACCACACCTTACTATTTAAAAAGGACAAGCCATGATCAAGATGTGACCGGCGCCGAACTACTTTTACCTTGTTAATATCCGACATTGGCTCCAACAAAATAACCAACGAAATTGCATTATCAACATAGATCTTGTGCAAATATTTAAGAGAACCCAACAGTGAAGCTCCTCGAATATTCCAAATAATAAACCTAAACGGGTTTAACATGAGACCTCAAAAGATATGAAGCTAGAGATGACTGAGCAACCTGTTTCTTTGTACCTTTTGGCCTGCCAACCTTCCTTGCCACCTTCTCGACACCCTGAGAACTGAGGTTTAGACCACTTAGTAATTCCTTATCTACTTCATCTAACAAAGCTGATCGAGGACAGTCATTATCTATGAAGGACTGACAACACTGCTCCAGCTCATTGTGAAATTGTTGCAAGTCACTCAATGACACATTGATCTCCCTTAAGCTCCCAACCGACATCCTACACTCCAGCTGCGACCTCTTCAAGTGACGATGAGGGGATGACAATGGAGAAATGACCTGAGTAGAAACTCCCGTCAAGTCATCGTTCTGGTCAGATGGCTGTAAAGCCGCCATGACTGGTCCCCAATTTCTAGCCAATAACCCTAAATCACTCGAATATTGTTTGCTTAACAGGCTTGTTTTCCTAGTTAGTCTAAATCAATCTCCACAATGTTAATATAGTTGTTTATTAGATACACGTTCTCTGGCGCAACAAGTCAGTGGCCAAATTTCTTGCGGTGTATATATATATATATATATATATGAAAATAATTATTTTAATCAGAGTTACTTCTCACTCCTATGTGACACGCCTAATTGAAGATAATTAATGGGTTATGGTCACTTGGGCTTTACCCATATTAAATCCTAAATGGATTATATTATATGTTTAAAAATTATCTTTAATTTGAAAATAACTTTAAAAAATAACAAATCTTATCTTAAGGATATTGTTTTAAAAACTAACCAATCTTATCTTAATGAGTCTGCTTTCTAACATATTATTACATATAGAACTATAATAAAACCTTTTTCAAATTACAATTATTAAAATTTTACATATCCCAAATTACTTCCTTAATCACTATTATTAAAATCTTACATATCCCAAATGACTTCCTTTCACAACCGTACCGTTGATTAGTATTCAAATTGTTGATCATTTATTCCCTTAATTTTGTATTAATTTAGTGTAAAAAAGAGACTTAACTGTTACATTGATAGATTTACCAATACTGTTGGAAACTGAATATTTATTAATGAAAAAAATGAATTGCTGGATTTTTCTACTTAATTAAATATGAATATGTAGTTCTAGATTTATGGTCATTATAAAAATTTATATTATCTAAAAGAATATTTGTAAAAAAAAAAAAAGAATATCTACCAAGTTTTTTGATATGGGGTACATGATTTGATGTATAATATCATATTATAGTGAAAATATGTAAACAAATTTTTAAAAATTAGTAAATAATTGAACATTTAGAATATATTAATTTTTTAAAGTTAATATAGTTAAACATATTGTTGTTAATTTTTGTTTTTATATTATTTATATTTGTATAAATTCGCAATAAATCAAAAAAGACCGTGCTAAGACAGAAAAAATTCTCGTTAATTCATAAAGGACAAAACTTCAATAGCACATAATACTAAGAGAAATATTATTATGGAAAGTTCAAAATTTGATAGCAATTCAAATTAAAACAAACTATTAATGCTCTTGAATGCCTAGATATTGGAAGGTCAACAGCCTCAAGATTTCTCTTCTTGCAATAAAGACACCATTTCAGAACAGCGCTAACTTCTTAAGAAACAAGTTTCAGTACATTAAATGCATAAGCACCCGCGAAGCAAAGTGAAATTAGTTTATTGACATTAATTAACAGAATAAGCCCCTCTAGCGTTGACACGATACGTGTCATGAGCGATAAAACTTCAGCAATAGATATTCTGGGATAAATCCAAATCCGAGCAAATTCTTCAAATAGTCCTTCACCTATTTTACCAATTCACATTTGGTCCTCCATCTTTAAGATGGGACAGAACGATCCTTCAATAAAATTTTCTGAGCCAAATTGGTCCCTATGCAGTCTAGCCATCAAGAAATAGTTGGACAAAAGGGGTTGTGAGATTTGAATTCTCTTGACAGCTCCGCCACATAGGGATCAATTTAATTCAAACAATTTTGTTATAAGACCATTTTGCCCCATTTTTAAGATGGAGAACCAAACGTGGATTAGTAAAATAGTTGGAGGACTATTTGAAGGATTTGCTCATTCAAATACAATTTGATTAACATATGACAATAGTCTCATAATGAAAATCAGTATCAAACATGATTAACTACACAATGAGTTATTACTACTGCATGTGTGACGATTGTTCTCATGTAACACAAACAAGACAATTTTTGGAATTTTTAGAAGTTTTTTGTTTTTAAATTTTTTTGTTTTGGTAAGGGATCGGTGGAATTTAAGAAATAGGAAAAGGAAAGGGGGATTTGAACAACTTCAACCAGTAGACCAATGGTTTCTAAGCAAGGAAACAATTAGTTGAATCAAAAGATAAAATCATGACTTTTTAAACAAGTTACGATTAATTGTAATGTCTCAAGTTAGTAAGTTTGTCAAGGTTAGTCGAGCAAAGAAAAAAAAAACAAAGGAGATAAAATATAATTACTTTTAACTCAAGTAAACAATTTCTCCATATAACCATTTATGCATACGAAATTACAAATACGAAGTTCTCCTCTGATCTAAGCTCCACATAATCAAAAGGATATTTTAGACTTGGCCATGCCTTTTAAATGTCTCGGGAGAACTGATAAGTGTTTCAAAGATGCATTGCTAGTAGAATTACATGTTTGAATTCTGATTAAATGAGGGTTAAGGAAATTATTAAATTTCAAACTTATGTTTTTTCTTTCTTTACATTGACGAAATGTGATTAAAAATATCAAAAACAAGTACACCCTTGGTGATTATGTATATGAATGAAAAATGAGGTTAAGGTTCAAGAGAACCAAAATTATGTTTGAACAAAAAATTCGAAGTGGTTAAGGTTCTACAATACGCACAACAGTAATTAATGGACACATATTTTTGACAATTATAAAGTACTGATGAGGAAACTGTCAGGCACGGTTTGAACTTCCAACTTTCCAAGTTTTCTTCTCTCATTACTCGTTAGCCATGTCAATTGTTGGCGGCAATGTTTTAAAACCCGGACCGTCAATTGAACCGGTGAGGTGAAAGGGTCGAGGTTCAACCGGTCGGACCGGTTCAACCTCGGTTCAATGAATTTTTTTAAAAATAATTTATATAAATATATATATGCACAAAATAAGACATGCAATGGACTAATTTAAAACTTTATATGATGAAAAGTTCAGTATTTTTGAACAATTTGGATTTTTAAAAATAAATTTTTAAAATTATAAGTTAAAACAAATAAATTTCATCTCAATTTCAATTATATCTACCAAAAAAATCTTAAATCCAACCCAAAAATATCACAATATTTTGAAATTATACAAAATTCACGTCTATGAGAATTTGACATTGTGAACTTAAATCTTAATTTACGTCTTTGAGATTTAAAGATTGTAATTTAAAAAAGAAAGTTTGGAGTTCGAAAGAAGTTAAGAGAATTGAAAATAGAAATGCAAACTTGATAAGAAACAAAAAATGAGATACAAGTGAGTGGTTGTGGCATTAAATAATTTGGGTTAAAGAAAAATAATTCTTTTTTAACTTTTTCCAATTTAATGGACAAAAACAAAATTAAAAGATAGAAGAAAACATCAATAAATTAAAACTAATGAGGTTTGATTAAAAAAGGAGTGACAAAAGAAAAGATGAGAGAGAAAGAAAGAGTTGAAGATTAAAAAGAAAAAGTCATGAGAGGATGAGGTTTTGTAAGAAAAATGGAAAAATGAAATATAGATGTTTGTTTTATATAAATAAGTTATCAAAAAAAGCAAATAAAATGTGATGGTGCAATGGTTATTACATTGGTTTTCTATTGCAAAGGTCTTGAGTTCGAATCTTGATAGAAGCATTTTGCAAAAAAAAAATTTTTTTTAAAAAAAAAGAAGGAAACTCAAAAACCGGTTCAACACGGTTCACCGGTTTTCACGATTTTGACCGGGTTTGACTGGTTCTCTAGCAAAGTCAACCAAAGCATAGAACCGGACCGGTACCATGCCCGGTTTGCAATTCAACCAGTCGAACCGGCCAGTCCGATCCGGTCCGGTTTTCAAAACATTGGTGGGCGGAAGTCGTTGAATATTTTAAACCACTTGCAAAAAATGTAACTTCGAAGCATGCTAAGTTGACAAACCATTCTTTTTTTCTTTTTTTCTTTTGAGAAAAAGTTAACAAACTGTCAATATGGACTCTCTTTTTTGCCCTTAGGAAATAATTATGACTTTTTATGCTACTTCATTAAAAAGAAAAATGACTCAAATGGCATCAGCCTCTATCCCCTCATGACGGCTAATTGATCAGATTATTGTTCGAAAAAAAAATCGCAAGAATAAGGTTCTGACTAAGCCCGGCAGCAAAATTTTTTTTTTTTTTTTAATTTCTGACAGAGCCCGGCAGCCAACTTTTCCCTAAAAATATGATGGCTGCCGTGTGAGGATGTTAGATGATGGATCCCCATTTTAATGGTTCCTGCAGTTGCTTTTGGTATGATATGTGGGGATGGATTGTGGATTCTCCATTCATCGGTTCTAGTTTTATTCAAAGTTAACCCACAAATTTGCATGAATTCATTTTTGCAAACTCATTTAAATTCATTGTTGCTAACTAAGGTATCAATTTATACCATTCTTTGCACCCACCATTAGTTTTAAATATTTACTTATAATGCTTAATAAGCGTAATTATTAATTTTTTTCCATCCGTACTCTATGTCGTAAAATTACATACTATTTAATAATTGAACAATACGAATATAAAAATTTGAACTAAGTATTATAAAAGTTAACATAAAAAATTAATACAAATTTTTGAACCCCTAGTATTTTTTTCATGTGAAAATTTAATATTTCATTTTGGAAAGGTAGGAAAAAAGGCTAAAATTTGTCATAAATTACAAATTAGTAATGGTGAAAAATGAGCAATTTAAAAACTAAAAGAAAATAAAATGATAAGATAAAACCAACAAATAATAATAATGATAAGGAGCACAATAACTAGAGGTAACAATTTCCGTAGTGTAGTGCAACTGTTGCGAAAAAATTGCAAGGTCGGTACAGTAGTTAAATGGACAAAAATGATTTATGCTAATATACCATTGTATATCAAAAGATTTTTTTTAAAAAAAAATTTCGAAAAGTTTTCAATTGCCAAGCATTTGATCACAATCTTGGATTATTTAGATATCAATATCAGAATAGAATGCATCAAGATTAATAATAGAAGCAAAACAATTAATCACGGAGTTTGTGAGCTTTCAATATCTAACACATTGCCCCAGTCTCTCTTTTTTTCGCTTTTCATGATGACTGTCGGTCAGGCCAGCAGCCATCTTATTTTTTTCAAAAAAAAGTTGCATGTGGGCTGCCGGGCTGCCGGGCTTACAAAGCCCGGCAGCCATAGTTTGGTACTATAGTCCTGTCAAAACCTTATTCTTGTGATTTTTTTTCAAACAATAATCTGATTAATTAACCTATCGTGACCTCAAGAATAATAGCTTTGCCAAAAACTGGGAAAGAATGTATTCTACTTACGTCCTTGAAGAAAATGTTTTATAATGTGACCTGCAGCTTAAAGTTGTGGAAAAAGAATTTGAGTAAATTTTATATAAACTAACAGTGTAAAAATTATCATGGTTGAATGCATGACACATATGTAAAATTTGAATTTTAAATTCAAATTCGATACATAGAAGATTAATTCAAAGAAATTATGGCCGCTAATTGGTGGTAGTATCTGGGCTGCGCTCCACAAGAAACAATTAATATTCGACTAGCACTTTGGACACCCTCCTATGAATATGTTTAAATTGAAGATATTAAATGGAGAACAAACTCGTCGAGGATTAATTACATCTACCTCCCTTCAGGTTTGGCCAATCTACAAATTACTCCTCATGATTTGAACAAATAACAAAATGAACCTTTAAACCCATAATTCTATATCAAACGCCACCTTCCCGTCAGTCAGCAGACGTTTGACGGCTTATTTTGATTATCCCAGCAAAACATATTAAGTGAATACCCCAAATTACTCATCCTTTAAATTACAAAGTCCTCTTTCTTGTCTTTCTTTTTATTTATGTCTCCTTCCTCTTCATTTTATTTGTCAAGAAAAAACCAAAACTTTAAAGTCGTACAAATGGCCGGCGGCAATGGAACAGCGCCATCAGAGACACTGCCAACCACTACCAAAATCGATGAAATAACACCCAAGAACCAGTCTTCTAGTATGCAACCCAGTTTCCGTTCTTTCTTTCTAGTTTGTTTCTGTATTATTCATCCTTTTGTTTTCTAGGACAAAAGAAAGCTTTTCAAACTACAAGATAGAATAAAGAATGGTAAAGCAAAGGCTACCACAGTCCTATGAACTTTCCATCTAAAGTTCGTCAATCCGATAAGTACACAATACTTATCAAGAACATAGTCCAATTTTAAATCTACCCCGAATATTAAGATAAATAGAGGAATTCGACTACAAATATCATAGATAGCACAATCTAGAGTATGAGCATGAACAAGTTTTTTAGCCATTAGATCTCAAATTTGCAGCAAATCCAATAGATATTTTTTTCTAATGAGCTTTCAAATGGAGAAGATGCATACAGATGAAGGTGGAAGTAGGAAAGTTTTAAAAATTCAAATCAGTGGTGCGTGAAAGAGATGGCAGTGGGGGCATTTACAACAGTAGAAAAAAGAGAGCAATTGAGAATGGAGAG
The DNA here is from genome assembly GCF_036785885.1 of Coffea arabica. Classification (NCBI taxonomy): domain Eukaryota; kingdom Viridiplantae; phylum Streptophyta; class Magnoliopsida; order Gentianales; family Rubiaceae; genus Coffea; species Coffea arabica. Next base: position 26,599,680 of record NC_092321.1, read on the forward strand.
GATGGAGGTTATGGATGAGGTCCAATTGTTTCTTTCTTCATTTACCTTATCTGATGATTTTTCTGATTTCCTATTTTTATTTAATTCTACGCTATACAAGGATTGTATTTTATTTATGTTTTTTTTATTTTGTTTTTTCTTTTTTTTAAAGTTTTTTATTAAAGCATTTGTACGCAGGATAATTTAGCCATTTGACCATAGTTAACAGTAGGATGCTAGATTGGTCTGTTTGGATTGTGAATTATTAGAGATATTTTTACTGTAACACTTTTTGTGATGTGATGTATGTGAGATAAAAAGGTAATTGGAAAGGTAAAAAGGTGTATTGAAAATTGTAATGATGATGTAAGCAAATAAATTTGGGGAAATAAAACCCAATCCAAACAAGTTATTGCCAAGGTAGGTATATGTTATTTAATCCAAACTACCAGGACTATTAGGTAGTTTGGCTAAAATTTAAGGGAGGTAAATGTAATTAACCCAACTGGTGTATGGCAAGCTTTAAGACTATCCGGTATTCCCCGTACTATAAGGCTAATAAAACTACCAATCAAACTTTAAAGCTTTTTTTAACTTTTAAATAAGATGGTGAATTTTACAAAGCTGTTTGTGTTCGTGAAAATTACGAGGATTAAAAGTAAAAATTATGCAAAATGACAAAAAACAATTGTACCATAATAAGCCTCACGCTCTATGCATTAGATCTTGCATGCTTTTGCTGCGCCTTCCACATATTTACAAAGCAAGTAATTTTATAGCCTGTGTTGGGTAACCCTTCGTAATAAACAATCCCCAGTATGGCCCCCAAACCCCAAATTCCAGCAAAAATGCTAAGACTTTTTAAAGTCAAGATAACCATCAAATTCCCATATCGGATTAGGTGCAGATTAATGAGAACGTCCATCCGGCTAGCTGAACAACATAGCCCACTTACGAAACAACTGATTTAGGACCATATGGGTTTCAGTAACTTATTGAAAAGTATTTACCTAGTAAAGTTTTTAATAAAAATACTTAATAACTACTTAAGTATTTTTAAATATATTATTTGGGGATATAGTTCAATAAGTACTTCTTGCATTAGATAATATGTAATTTGAAAATTTTTAAAAGTATTTATCTCTTTATCTTATTCATAATATAGGATAAAATGATTAAATTTGATGTTTTATTTTTTAAGTCACAAAAGTTACTCGAAAAACACCAAATTTGAAATTTTGGTAAAAGTGCTTTTAAAACTAAAAGCTCTACTTCTAATTTAATGTAATGATATTTACCAAACACTTTAAAAATATTTTTGGTACCTAAAAATATTTTTTACCAAAAACCACCGCAATCGCAAACGGGACCTAAGTAAGCTACCCATCCATGTCACAAGGGCTGCGATTAGCTGTGGAGTTGTTTAGTAAGCTATAGCTACCCCTCTGTGTCAAAGTGGCTGATGTTAGCTGTGCGTCCAATGCATGGCAACTGCCTTGGGTCTCCCAAACTATAGCATACTCATGGCAACTTTCTAGCTACCTTTATCACTAGTTTTTTTTTTCCCAAAACTATAAGTGTTTTTATAGATGAACTTTAGCTTTACAATGTCGAGCCGAACTACACAATCAGTGCACCATGGCACTGAGGGAACCAGAGTTCCTCGTCTTGCAATATGCCTACTGCATAACCACTAATCTTGTCACTAAGATGATTAAAATCTTTACTAACTAAACAAAAGGAGCACATGCGAAACAAAGACTTTAAATGATGGATATCCTCCAGCAAGGTGGCCAAATGCATGTCCTGAGTTTTGCTGTTCAGAATAAGCTTGAGAACTTGTTTACTATCCGTCTGGATCAGAATCTTCCTCCACTCCTGCATTGCAGCTTTACTCATCAAAAGTTTGACAACTGCTAGATCATCTATGAGCTGGTGGCTTGTGCTTCTCTCGTGCAGTCCCCAGTCTCTCGCAGGTTCCTGGTTGTTCAGGGATATTGTTATCCTTATTCCTATGTGGGGGCTGTTTTGCATCTTTTTTGAAGCAATTCTCAAGCTCAGTGTGTCTTCAATCATTTCCTCTTGCTGTAAAAATGTCTCCTGAGTACCTGTTTCTTCTGTGCTCATTCTTGATGCCTTTGCTGTAGCTTCCACAAATTCCAGCCATTCCTCCTGAGCTTTCTGTACTGTCCTAATTGAGGGATGTTGTTTCCCATTGAATTCTTTCTCATTCCTACTCTTCCAGATTTGCCAAAGAATATTAACAGTTAAGGATAGGTGCTCATTTCCTTCACTTCTTGATTTTGCTTCTGCAACATTGGTCCACCATTTCCTGAAGCATCCCTGTTGGTCCATCATTCCTTCCCATTGGATTGGGGCAATCCTCCACACTTGTTTGACATAACAGCAGTTAAGTAGTGCATGTTCAATTGTCTCACTCTCATCTCCATATAATCTGCACATTGGATCACCTTGCTTGGTCTTGTTAGTGATAAATTGTCTAACTAGTAGTGCCTGGTTAAGGCACTTCCACAAGAAAATCTTCACCTTTTGCTTTACATTTAGCTTCCACAGATGTCCCCAATTCCTTTGGCATTGTTTGCTCCAGCTTGTGCTAGCATCCTCCTTATCTGCCTTCCTACAATCCTTCCTTTCTTGTAATAACAGCCTATATGTTGAACTGACTGAGTAGTTACCATCGAGCCATAGATCCAAAAGTTACTATCTTTTCGCTCAGCTAAACTTATGGGAATGCTCAGTATCCTTTTTGCCTCCTTGCTGCTGAAGTACCTGAAGATTAGTTGTCTGTTCCACCTTCCTTGGTTTATCAAGTCCTCAACCTTTTGTATGATGCATCCCTGTGGCTTGCATGAAGTTACTTTCCCTTGCTGATTATTTGGTATCCAGATATCCTCCCATATCTGAGTACTTTTGCCATTCCCAATCCTTCTTCTGACTCCTTTTTCCACCAGGTTTCTTGCCCCCATCAACCCCTTCCAGATCCAGGAAGCATTATCTGGTACCTTACACTTGAAGTTGAATCTTTAGGATAGTATCTAGCTTTTAGTACCTTACTGACCAGTAAGTTTGGTTGTGTGAGCAGTCTCCACACTTGCTTTCCTAGCAAGGCTGTATTAAAAGCTCCCAAGTCCTTGAACCCCAATCCTCCAGATTTCCTGTCCAGGGAGATGTTGCTCCAAGAGCTCCAGTGCAGTTTATTATTCCCATTTGCCTCTCCCCGCCAATAGTTAGCCATGGTGGAGTTTATGTCCTTGCACAGTTTCTTGGGGAGTTTGAAACAAGACATTGTGTATGTTGGCATTGCCAAAGCCACAGATTTTAGCATAACCTCTTTCCTTGCAGTACTTAGCAGCTTATATTTCCACTTTTGCAGACTTTGTTGGATGTTGTCTCTGATGTACCCAAATAACTGGTGTTTGGTTCTAGTAACCACCATTGGAAGTCCTAGATATTTCTCTTGAGTCACCAACTGAATATTTCCCAGTGCCTGGATGGTTTCCTTCACAGTATCGTGCTCCACGTTTCTGCTGAAAAATACTGAAGACTTTTCCATGTTAATTAGTTGTCCTGTACCCTTCTCATACACCTTGAGTATTCTGCTAAGCTCTGCTGCATTCTAAGGATCAGCCTTGCAAAAGATCAAAGAATCATCTGCAAAAAACAAGTGTGTAATGCTAGGCTCCTGTCGACTGATTTTCATTCCTTCTATTCTTTAATCCACAGTAGCTTTATGAAGAAGATTGGAGAATCCTTCTGAGCATAAGAGGAATAGATAGGGTGACAGTGGATCACCCTGTCTAATTCCCCTCTAAGGAACCACATATTCTCTGATCTTCCCATTGATGGTGAAGGAGTAAGAGACTGTTGACATGCACTCCATAATCCACTTCCTCCATCTGTCATTGAAACCCATTTTCTTCATCACTGCTTCCAAGAACCTCCATTCAACTCTGTCATAAGCTTTTGACATGTCAAATTTAACAGCCAGAAACCCATCTTTCCCGAGCCTTTAGTTTTTTAGATAGTGTAAATACTCAATGGAGATCATAATGTTATCTAGGATTTGTCTTCCTAGAATGAAGGCAGACTGGTTCTTACTAATACAAAGATGGAGGACTTGTTTAAACCTGTTCGCAAGGATTTTAGCTATGATTTTGTACACAGTAGTACACAAACTAATAGGCCTATAATGCTTAAGAGAAGTGGGATTCATGACTTTGAGATTGAGAGAGATAACTGTATGGTTAACAAACTTGATGAGATGACCAGTGTGAAAGAAAGTTTGAATGGCATTAATCAGATCAACCTTTGTGATGTTCCAGAATTCCTGAAAAAAGATAGGAGGCATCCCATCAATTCCAGGAGCTTTATTTGGATTCATAGAGAAGAGAGCAGATTTGATCTCTTTCTCATTAACATGTTTTGTTAGGTTGTCATTCAGACTCTCTGATATAGTGTGAGGTATCCCATCCAGAATGTCCTCCAAGTCTCCTGCCTCTGTCGTTTTGAACAAATCCTTATAGTAATTAGCAATCTCAGCACTTAACTCCTCTTCATTTTGTGTCCAAGTTTCATTCTCTCTCTGAATATCAGCTATCCTATTCCTTCTCCTCCTTCCCTGGACACGAGCATGAAAGAACTTAGTATTCCTGTCCCCCTCCTTTAGCCACTGCAATCTAGCTCTTTGACTCCAGTACACCTCCTCCTCAGTGTATGCTTCCCTTAACCTACTCTTCAGGATTTTCCTTTGGCTCCTCTTGTCTGCTGAATCACTCTCCTTCAACTCCTGTAATTGTCTCTTAATCCTCTCAATGTTAACCTTAGAGATTCCTTGTAACTTATTCTTCCATTTCAGGAGTGCAATCCTGCATCTCTTTACCTTTTGTGTTACTTTGAACATCCTTGTACCTTCATCAGCTTGTTTCCAGGCTTGTTCCACTACATCAGTTATTTCCCCATTTTGAAGCCACTGTTTATCAAAGAAGAACCTTCTTGTCCTTCTATCCTGTCTAGGTTTGGTATCAAAAATCAGTATACTGTGATCTGAAGCAAAAGAGTCCACATGTTTGCAACTTATCTTATCAAAAGTTTGATTCTAAGTATAGCTACACAGACCTCTATCCAATCTTTGTTTAATCTCTCCATCTCCTTCCCAGTTGTTGCACCAAGTCCAGGGGTGACCTTCAAAGCCTACATCCATCAATTGGTTCTCATTGATAAAATCCTTAAAGTCCTTAAAACTCCCTTCTTCTCTCCAGTTACCACCCCACTTTTCATCATTCGCCACAATGTCATTAAAGTCACCTGCTAATAACCATCTGTCTCCCTAGAGTTTTTTCCTAGCTTGAATCACTTTCCACTACTGTTTCCTAATTTGGTCATCACAACTAGCATAGACCCCTATAAACCACCATTCACTCCTACTCTCCTGATCCTCTATCTGGGTTTCAATAGTGAAAGCTGTCCTTAACATTTGTTTGATCTTAACCTCATCTTTCCACATAAGAGCCATACCACCTGCCTTATTCATGGCTTCCACTATAGCTACTTCATCAAACTTCAGAATGTTCTTCACATTGTCCATGTATTTACTTCTATTTTTAGTTTCACATAAAAACACCATACTTGGAGAGGAGAGATTGTTCACCTCTCTCAGCTGGAGAATTGTCAAGGGGCTCCCCATTCCTTGACAATTCCACACCAGAACCCTCATTTGTCCATTGGGGTCCATCTCGGGTTGGACCCTTCCCCCACAGTCTCCTTGCCAGTAGAATCACCATTCGACTCTATTTTATTCCTTTTCCCAATTTGCATGCTATCCTCATCAATTTCCATGTCCATTTCCCCCAGAGCTAGTTTCCTCTTCCCTGGCTTCCTATCTCTAGTAGTATTGGTATTGACTTCTTTTAGAGGCTGCCTTTGTTTCCTAGGAGACCTTAAGACCCTCAAGTTCCTTCTATTCTGTTTGCCTAAAGCCTCTTCCAATTTGGTACCCACTTTAACTCCCATGTTCACTAGTTCCATTTCTGTATCCCCTTCTTCCAAATTCTCAGTCCTGGGAAGGTGAACCGTCACTTGTCCTATTCCTACTTCCAACATCTGAACTTCTGGGTTAACCCCTTCCCTCCCTTTTTCCTTTATTTGCATACCTTCCACTATGCTTCTATCTGGCTCTACCAGTGCCTCCTTTGTAATCCTAAGGTCCTTCAGGTGCTGATCTTGCAGTATGTTACCCACTACCCTATCAGTCAATGCTGTCTCCTTACTATGGTGTGAGCTCATATCTTCATCATTTCTTGTCTCCTGTACTTCTTGGCTCTCACCTCCTTTAGCCACATTTGTAAACTCATTCCCTGGCTTTTTGGTGCTCCCAATACCCTTTGGTATCTGGTTTTCCTGTTTTCCATCTTGTGCAAACAGAGCTCTCTTTCTCCTTCCATTCCCCTTCCTGAAATCTCCAATGATGCCTTTGAGGCTTGTACACCGTACCATTCTGTTTTTTCTGTGGTGAACTCCTCAAGTTACCGGCCCTCAGCCATGGACCATATTGATTGTCCTTCTTCCCTATGCCAAAAGAGGTTTGCTTATTGCATGTTCTTTCACTATGACCTATAATTCCACAATTGTAGCAGAAATCTGGGCATCTCTCGTATTTAAAGCTAGCCCATTTAGTTGCTTCTCCAACTTTGACAATGGTACCTCTCAACAGGGGTTGGCAAATATTAGCAACAACTAGGAGTTTCAGGTATCTCCCTTCTTTACCCCCTGTCTGGGGGACTATCACCTTTCTTACCTGGTAAAAAACTGAACCTATCTTCTTCCCTGCCTCTTTCAACATCCAATGAACAGGCAAGTTCCAAACTTGGAGCCATAGAGGTGCTAGGCAGAATGCCTTTTCATCCTCTTCTATTCCTTCATACCATTCATTCAGCACCAGAATTTGGTTGTCCATTATCCAAGGTCCTTCACTCAAAATCCTCTCCGTCCCTCTCAGCTGGAATAATAAACTGGAACATGTTCGGTCCAAGTTCCACCACTCTCAATTCTCTAGGGTAACTCCATGCTACTGTCACAAAGTTTTTGACCCCCGTATAGTTTGAGACTTTCTCCCCCATAACTTTTCCTATCAGACTTACTTTGCATTCACTTAACCCTCCCACTATCTCCTCAGTACCCAGGCTAGTTGCTTGGAGTTCTACACTCAAGAGGTCAAAATTTTGCATAATTTCAGCCAGATCACCCGCCATAACCTTAAACAAACTGATGATACCCACACTATAAACCAGAGTCTGGATGCACCCAGCACCTGAACAAGAAGGAGACGTACTACTCTACTGCTCTAGGTGCAAGCCACCCAGATGGAAATAAGGTAAAAGGAAAAGAGAAAAGAGAAAAAAACAGGCAAGATGCAAACTAGAGCTAGGTCAAGACAGTTTATGACCAATAAATTACCTGCTGCAGCTTAATAGGGTTTCCAGGTGGTTTGGATGCTGTGAATCTGATCTTGAGCTTGGTCAGAATCTTGTTTTCTACTGCGCTTGCGTACTTTTCTTAAAAGGCCTTTGCTATGCTGTTACCATGGAAATTTACTTCTCTGGAACCTTGCGTGTAGGAGCTTTTCCGTAATGTAATTGTTTCTAGAAGATGTTACAATTCCGACAAGATTTTGCTTTCTGGGCAGTTTAATGCTGCTCGGAAAGTCAAGGATGTTGTGGAGTGAAGAACGCCAACCAGGTGCTTTGGAGTGAGAGTGTTTGAAAATTCAAAGTTCAAAAGTTAAACTTTTGGTTTGTCTGGACTTCCACCTCGGAAAGAGAGAGCTCTCTTCTAGAGAGATAAGTTGCCCCTACTAGAGAGAGGATCAACTAACATAGGCTTCTTCATCAGTAGCTGAAATTATTGAAGACTGGCGACCTTTATCACTACTCACTACTCACTACTCTCATGACCCAAAGCTAGCTGAAAATGAAAAAGCACTTTTCCTTTTTAAAATTAAAGCAAGCATCACAGCTTCAACATTAGTAAAGAGGCCCTCTATATATATGTTGGCTTTTGTAGATACGGGATGCTCGTAGTAGATTCAGGCTGTACCAACATCCAACCGAGAGAGGACAATGTTTAGAAACAACAGGTTGGAAACCAAGAGAATTGTTTGCATTTTCTTAATGACCTAATTTTTTTTTATATTCCTTCCAACCCCAAACATAACGGCCAATATAATAACGAGAATATATAGCTAAAGCAACTACTGCCTCCATCTCATTTTATATGTCATGATTTCTCCTTTGATTTGTACCAAAATATTTGTCATGATTTAAAATAGAAATAAATAAAATCCAACTTTTCTATTACACCCTTAATACAAGTCTAGGCAGTTGTGCCTTTTATAAAATTCAAAACTCAACTCATTAAATTTTAAAGTTAATTAAAGGACAAAAATGAAAAGACACTTTTTAGTAGCTTATGTGTCTTAATCAAAATTCATTTTTCTTAAACTATATGCAAAATTGATCATGATATAGGACACAAAATATACAATTTTCAGCCGTTCTTTTTATCTATCATCCTAGTTTATGTTACCTAGCGCAACTCTCCCACAAATCCTTGTACCCGTCCAAGACGGCTCAGAAACTATTGCACTCCACTAACGCTAGGAGTGTCAATTGAAATTTTTTTTGAGTGGATTTTAACAAGCCAAAACTCAACTAACAAATTATATGAATTTTGAGTTTCAAAGTTTTAGGTTCCGTACTCACATTAAAAGGCTCAAATCAACTTATACTATTATATGAATTTCAAACTGAAACAGAATTTGACCCAAACTCATAATTAAATACCTAATCATATATAATATATATTTTATAATTATGAATTAATACAAATTCATATATATAAAGTAATAACAGTTTATGCCATAATGTTTATAACTATGAATTATAGACATTATTATAGTCCAGCGCATTTCATGTCATGGTCAACTTGCACACTTTAAGAAAAGTAAATTTTAATTAAGACACAAATATTAAAAAGACCAGCATTTTAAGACACAAAAACAATTAAATCTTAGGTTCAGTGAACTTCTTTAAACCAAACGGACCAATCTCAAATTGGCCCAATTGCTTTAACAGTCCCAACTAGGTGTGTACATTTACTCCAATACATACGCACACATCCTATCAGCATCGGAGGATTGGAGAATAAGGTAAGTGCACTAAACTAAAGGAGAAATCTCGCTTAGAGATCTGTTACAATCCCACAGATCATATGTTCCCTAACTAGAGAAAGAGATGAAAGGGAGGGAGGGAAAAGAGGGGGGTTTTTTTTTTTTTTTTGGGGTGGGGGGAGGGGAGAGGGGATACAGGTGATGTTAGGTAAAACACGCGGATACAGCACTTGTGAACCTCAGACAGAAGCAGAAGAAAACTAACTGCATAGCCATTTAAGCATACCAAATGAAGTTTCAATAAGAACCAAGTTCAAATAATAATACAAATCTCTGCTTTGACCACGGCCTCCACCTTTTTCAACCACAGGCCACATTTAGAAGTGCACAAACAATTTGCTTGATCTTCACTTCTTATTCTTGCTCTCCTCTCCCTCTCTCTCCCTCTTCTTGTACAATCTCTCCAGGACACGCTTTGCCTCACAATTTGGGAAGTTTGTGAGATCATAATAATGTGGCGCTATGTCTATCAACCTAAGACGAGACCAGCATAACAGAAACAAACTATAAGTAACATAAACAAAGCTTCTCCATTTTCTATCAGACAAATGAGACAAAAACAAAAGATCAATGAAACCACAAAAATATAGTTAGATAAATAATGTCATAATCAGGCAAAGAGGTTTCTTTAAAAGATATCACACCAAAAACCAATATTCGAGGAACAACAGCAAAACTAAGGTCATTATTGCAAACTAACTATATCATAAATATAGTAATAGAATGAGCCAACATTTGCTGGAAGTTACTGAAAACTGAGAGAGACCAAGACAAGATTCAAAGCCAGCAGGAAAAACGGAAAAAGAAAATAGGTGAACTACAAACCATATAGTTCAAATATTAGAGAAACTTTATGCAATAACATTAATCTTCAAGGGGAGTAACTAAATTACTTCCGTTCATCAACGCTTACAACCACAACACATCAAACAAAATCTGTGGCCAATTCATGTACACGGTTAAAAGTAGAAAATTGTACCACCAAAAAAGGCTCATCAAATGTCAAACATTTATGGGCAGTATAAGGTAGTGTCAAAGTTAGCAAGATATGACATTCCTGTACTTGAGCAAAAAAAAAGACTACAAATGGCAAGCGACTAAATGAAGATCCATGTATAAAAAAAATAAAATAAAAAGAATAATAAGGAAGATCAAACACCAAAGCACAAACACTTGGGAAGTCCCAATCACGTTTTAAATGTATCTGAAAACTAGTTAAAATGCAACTTTCAGTACGCATTACACTCGGAATCGCTGCCCAAGTAGGGAAATACATGCCGAGGAGTTAAAATGCAACTTTCAGCTATTAGGGAAAAGAACTAGGCATAAAGTACCACAATTCTTATTTCATGAAATCACAGATGCTTCCTCTTTTCTGAAAACACATAAAAGTACCACGTTTTAAATGTATCTGAAAACTAGTTAAAATGCAACTTTCAGTACGCATTACACTGGGAATCCCTGCCCAAATAGGGAAATAGATGCCGAGGAGTTAAAATGCAACTTTCAGCTATTAGGGAAAAGAACTAGGCATAAAGTACCACGATTCTTATTTCATGAAATCACAGATGCTTCCTCTTTTCTGAAAATACATAAAGTACCACGTTTTAAATGTATCTGAAAACTAGTTAAAATGCAACTTTCAGTACGCATTACACTGGGAATCCCTGCCCAAGTAGGGAAATACATGCCGAGGAGTTAAAATGCAACTTTCCGATGCTTCCTCTTTTCTGCTATCTTATGAGTACTTCAGTATATGCATATATTCTATACATTTACTGACACTCTTGTAGATTAAATCAGAAGGTGACTAGTAATTAAACGTTCTGATTGGATACTAACAATGAAACCCCCCCCCCCTTTCTCTCTCCAAAAAAACCCCAAAAAAAGAAAAGGAAAAAAAGAGAGTACCTAGCAGATATGCATACATTAACTAGTCGCATTAAAACCAAAATACAGCTTCTATACATTTACTGACACTCTTGTAGATTAAATCAGAAGGTGACTAGTAATTAAACGTTCTGATTGGATACTAACAATGAAACCCCCCCCCCCTTTTCTCTCTCCAAAAATACCCCAAAAAAAAGAAAAGGAAAAAAAGAGAGTACCCAGCAGATATGCATACATTAACTAGTCGCATTAAAACCAAAATACAGCTTCAAGATGGATTGACGCAATTATTTACACACTCTCTCAATTAAAATGCAAATGGCAAAAGATACACACAACAATTAACAGAAAGAATGAAAGATCTACTTAGTAACAATTCTCTCTAGAAAACTGATATTCCGAGAAATGTCCATCAGCAATCATTATTAGTATATTAATCGTGAGATAAGGAAAGAGGTTTATTCTCATAATTTCTACCGTCTATAAAAATGATTTTAACTAATAAAATTTCTGTTTTATGATCATGCATGCAAGCTAAGTGCAACAGGATACTTGGCTCCTAACGAACAGAGTTTTTGTTTTCCACAGATCACGATATCAAACCAAGCAATGGTAGTTAAAAAGAGCCAATTCAGAACAAATGATACTAAATTTGACTCACAAAAAGTTTCAAATCAGAATTCAGGACAAACCTAGTCATCCTACAAAGTGAGACTCATACAGAGAAAGAACTCCTAATGATCTTCTAAACAACTATAATCCAGCATTCTAAACCACACCTACATGCCAACACGGGAAAAAGGGTAAAGGATCGCAGAAGATTGCACCAACAGAAAATAAATAAATAAATAAAAGACACCATAAGTTACAGCAAATTAGCAACAGGTATACAAGCCACAAAGGTATGTAAAGATTGATTCACCAAAAACCTATTCAACATACATTGTAAAAAGCAGGACTTGTACAAAGAAACCTTGCTAAATATCTTATTGAGGGGTAATCACACCACTTTAAACTAGATGCTAATTGAGAAAAGAGCAGAAAAGATGAGAAAACTAACCACTCCCCACGAACATCAGTTACTGTGCGAATGAAATTCCTGCTGGTCAAAACATACTCGTTATAAATAACCCACTCTGGTTTATGGTCCAAGCAATTCGAAGGGTGCAAATGAACCACCTGCCAAAAAAAAAATTGTTGATTTTACAATATATACCATAACATGGACCATTCTGAATCCTTCTAAACTTAAGATTCTAGGCTCACAACTTTTTCCCCCTTATTTTGTGTTTTGCACTTACTTGATTGTCCTTAACAGTCAAGTAATGCCCAGAGCGCTCCAAGTGAGCCACCTGCATGAAATAGCCAGCCAACATGGCTTTTCTGATATTGACATAGTAGTCACGGCTGTTGAAGTCTGTGCTGCATAACTTGAGGCCGAATCTAACCATGATCCGAGATAGTTGCTGCCTTACATTATCTGCAGCTTTAAGTGCACGGTGATTGACAAAGTTTTCATAACACCATTGTTGATCCTCCTCTGATATACAGTCAACAACAAACGAAAAAAATTAGTTATCATCAGCATGATGAATTTCTTTCACAACACAATGGAAGTTAAAAAAAAAAAAAACTGAAGAGGATGTGTACTCACTATTCTGCTTGTACGCATGGTATACATTCAACAGCGTCAGATGATCCCCATCAATGTGACCAAAACGAGCTTTTGCTTCATCTGCAGCTTTTTGAGCCTCCCTAGGCCGGACAAAGCAATTTGGTACTAGAGAAATAATTGGTTATCACAGAGGAGGCCCACGGTAGGTCAGCAGATGCATAGAGGCGAGACGACACCATTTGCTTGATAACAGAATACTGAGAAACTGCAACTATCTACATCAGCAATTACTTAGAAACTCTACGGTGCATGCCAACCAGGGGCATGGAACCCCAGACAAGACAGTTGCTGATGACGACCTAAGCAGCCATAAACATCTAACCGCATGGCACAGTTGCACATGCAGTTAGATGCAGGATATCATATGCACAGAACTACATCCATGCATATGAGACAACAGGTGCCCATGAACTTACAACAACAGGAGCACACAAACTGGATCTATGTTTAAATAGAAACGACGACTAAACTCAGAGGGAGGAAAAAACCAAGTATTAAAGCAAACTAGAATACCTGAAAGCATAGCGGAGATGGACAGAATTTCATTCGAGCAGTTGAATTCTGGGCTGACAACAAGCATTTTAGCCATCTGCGGGTCCAGGGGGAATTCACTCATAATTTCACCTAGTTTGGTCATATTACCATCATCATCCAAGGCACCCAAATAATTTAACACCTCCAATGCTCTCATTAATGTCTCAGGGGCAGGAGGATCCATGAAATCAAAATGGACTAAGTCATCTATGCCAAGCTTCTTCAATGTCAGAACAGTATTTGCCAAATTTGATCGTAATATTTCCGGATACGTTTGTGGCTGGAGGTCATTTTGAAAACTTTTCTCAGTATAGAGCCTAAAACATTTTCCTGGCTGTGTTCTTCCAGCACGTCCAGATCTTTGGTGAGCACTTGCCTTCGATATTGGAGAAACCAATAAAGACTCGACACGAACTCTAGGATTATATACTTTTTGCTTGGAAAAACCTGGGTCTATAACATAAACTATGCCATCTATGGTCAAAGATGTTTCAGCAATATTTGTAGAGACAACAATCTTCCTTCCAGCAGGACCACCTTCCACCAATGGAGCCGGAGCAGGTTCAAAAATTTTTTGCTGCATGGCAGGAGGAAGTGTAGAATACAGAGGCACTACTTTGACAGGCCCTACCTGATCTCCCATATTGCCAATTTCCTTGGTTATCTTACGACATGCATCCTCAATCTCTTCTTCTCCAGTGAGAAAAACAAGGATGTCACCAGGAGGTTCACACATATGTATCTGCACCACAGTTCGTATGCCAGCTTCAAGGTAATCCCTTTCCGGTTCTTGAGTGTAGAAAATCTCTACTGGATGAAGCCTCCCAGGAACTTTCATGAGAGGTGCACCATAGAAATAGCCTTGGAACTTTTCAGCTTCAAGGGTGGCACTCATAACTACTAGCTTCAGATCAGGCCGGTTTTTCAGCACTTCCTTAAGAAGCCCAAATAAAACATCTGTTGCAAGAGTTCTCTCATGAGCTTCATCAAGAATTATAACTTTGTATCGTTCCAACAATGGGTCCGTCATAGCTTCTCTCAAGAGCATACCATCTGTTAGATACCTGTTGAAAAAAAAAGGCTGTTAATACAAGTGTGAAACAACAAACACAATCATAAATTACATCAAAAACAGTATTGGGCCAAAGAGAAGTTTATAGAGGATAAGCTTACTTCAACACAGTTCTTGCACTACTGCAATCTTCAAAACGAATGCTATAACCCACTTCCTCCCCAATGGTCACATCCATCTCTTCAGCAACTCGACGAGAGACGGACATTGCAGCCACTCTTCTAGGTTGCGTACACCCAATCATGTATTTCCTCCGTTTATCTGCGGACTCTATCTCAATAGCCTCCAGTACAAATTGAGGAATCTATATTACAAATACAACTGTATAAACAAACTACAATTGATAAAACAAAATTTGAAAAGAAAAGCTCCAATATACACAATATATGCCTTGAAATTCTGCAAGCAACTAATAAAACCGTATTTACAAATAGATTTTCATCTCAGAATTAAGCTACCCACAATTTATCAGGCGAAAAGCATTACTAATCTTAGCCCAAAAATTCCTTACCATTCGAATCTATGAATTCATAATTACAGAGTCCCCTAAAAAAATGGAGCAGCTTCACTGTCATTAAGTAACATTAATATCCTAATGTTTAAAAGCTCAGTAAACCCTATTAAAAAAACACAGAGAGAGAGAGAACAACCATAGGGGACTACAAGTCACTTTTGTGCCTCTAAACACATCAACCGCTCAAAACCAGATAACAGTGGATTGTAATAAAGACACGTGAAATAAGCAGCAAATGCTCCATAACAAGACGCAAATGGCCAAATTTTGAACAGAACTCAGGAGGCAGACATGCAAGAATATTATACAGAAACAGTACATTAAAAGAATGGATCCACAGCTAATCTTAACCTACCTGAGTGGTTTTACCACTACCAGTTTCACCCACCAAAATTAGGGTTTGGTTTTCTCCCAAGGCCTTCAAGAAATCGTTTTTCTGCTGCCAAACAGGTAGAGTCTTCCTCTTCTCCAGAATCTCGTAGTATCTTGCCGAATAAGGCCGGCCATTCCAGCGATTGGTCAGCGGCATCCCGTCTCCTCCAACGCTGCCGTTAGCCTTCGCGAACTTCGACGCCGCCACAGTCGACTCGTCCACCACGTCGAACAAGCTCACCTTCCTCTTCCTCTCCGTCCCCATCTAATATAATCAGTAATTACTTCTGCAAACCCTGAATCGATTTTGTTTTTATTTCTTAATTTTCCTAGGATTTTCACTTTCAGGGGAAAGGAGAAAGGGGAAAAATCTAGGGTTTGTTTGTTATGATCAGATATGTATATGGGAGGATGGCGACAGAAATTTCTGGACTTCTTCGGGAGGTGTAATTAATAACCGACACACAGGTTTGGGATGGCTTAGGCCCAAAAGCTACGTATAAAATTTCTAGTTTTAGCTTATTATTGGGCTGAATTTTTCAGCTCGGCTACTGGCTCGGTTTAGTAGCTCGGTCGGGCCTTCCGGCACCCTAATTATTTGGGAGATCTCAATACAGATGCCTGTTACAAGAACTACCTAAACCGGCCCAAAAAAGTGTAGCGATTGCGAATTTTATCCTTTATTGGATTTACAATTTTCAAATAATGGTTGATTTTAGACCTCAAACTGTGCGTGAGAGAGTCTGAGTGATTTAATTTGGAACCAACATCCAGTTCCACCAGTCGGAATATCATCCAAAAGTGTCAGTGAGACTCTTTATTCCAACTTTGAAACCCTCCCCTTCCCCTTGCAAAGATTGAAGTTTTCCTTTTTCTTAAAAAAAAAACCTATGAGAATTTATAGCTGAAATTGCTAACATTTACCAAAATTGAGGTGATTATAAATGTAGCAAAGGATTTACAAATCAATTAAAAAAAATGAATGAGTTACAGTGATGCTGTTGATGCAATATTTACTGTCTATAAATCAACAAGTAGAAACTTATCAATAGCATTCATGTGAAGTGGCTGGTGTGTGCAATTGAGATGATTTGTCTACAATTGACCTGATATAGGAAAAGATGCCGACATGTTTACAATCATTAAGAAACTGATAATTGGGGGCATGTCGGCCTGAATAAAGTATGAAGCAAAGTATGAATCTATTTATTGGAAAGCGTGCATCAAATCATGGTTCTAATAAGGACTAGGCTTGGTGATCCGCGGGTTCCGTGGGGTGTCCATTATTGATTGTCTTAGGGTCATATAAGATTTATTTAATAACATAGACTTAGAGTATTTTGTATGATAATGGAGTTGGAATAGTAGATAGAAGAGTAATATATTGGATTGATTTATTTATAAATAGATATAGTAAAATTGATGTGATTTGTATTGTGTTTTTTTAAAATTAATATGATCTGAAAATTTGATGGGTAATATTGTTTTCAAAAAATTTTGTTTTTTGATTTTAATTTAGTGATAAGTAAATATTATTTAAATTAATGGAATACATATTATTTTTTAAAGTTGATAGGATGAAAAATTAGGTGGAGAATTACATTAAGAGTGTTATAATTTATTGTACTTTGGGCGTTGGTAGTTTATGTATTTTAGAATGATGATATTTTCATAATTTGGATAGCTAGGATGAGAGTGTGCATTGTTGCAGTGGAAAAGTCTATGGAAAGGATATAAAAGAATGAGAAGTTTGTTAAAAATTAAATGGATAATAGATATTTTTTTTGGCAAATTTTGATATAGTTTGGGTGTTGTGTGATGAGATAAATTAATAATTTGGAATAATTTGATATTATAGCTTGGTAAAATATGTGTTTATTAATTAAGTAAGTTTTTTTCGATAAGTAAAGATGATATTGATTTAGTTGTGAATGAATGTGATTGAAATAGATGGAAGTTGTATTTTTTTTAATTAATAGAATCTGAATAAGTAAAGAATAATATTAATTTTGAGAGTTGGGAGATTTTATATTAATAGTTTATTGATAAATGGATATTATTGAAAGTAAGGTGATGCGTATAAATTTTTTTTATAAGAAATAGAAATGATTGCACTTGAAAATTATAGAGTTTAATCACTGTAATTTGTAGTAGAATTTTTAAATATTTATTTTTTGATGCTTATGTGACTTATTTTAGGTTACTCAAAGTTGTAGTTAATTTTGTATTAATATAAAGATATAGGTATACAATATATTTTGTAATATGTATGTGTGTGTGTGTGTGTGTATATATATATATATGCGTGTGTGTGTTTAGTATTTTATTTTAGGTGATATAACGGTTTAATTTTTTTTAGTGTTTATATTTTTTGTGGTTTTGTTTGTTTGTTATATTTTTATTATTTATTTATTTATATATGTGTATATATATGTATATTCAATATTTTATTTGAGCTTGTATGATTGTTTAATATTGTTTTAGCGTGTCTATCTTTTCTAGTTTTGTTTGTTTGTTATATTTGTGGCGTTCCTATTTGTCTTGTGATTCATGTGTCAATATGATTTTTTTTTTGAGTTGCATCATGTATATTTTGGTCTATATATATATAGGGGTGTGGTTTTAAGTATTTGTATGTAAATTTCTAGTAGTTTGGTTATCTTTATTATAGTTTTAGAGAAAAGTTTGTCTCTTTTATTTTGGCTTTAAGTGGTATATTTTCTAATTTTCTAATTTTTGAAATATTGTCGAAGTAACATTTTTGAAATAGATGGAAATTATCCTATATTTTTAAAAACAATTAGTCGTATTAATGCAAGCTAATACGAAGCGCACAATTGATTTATACTTATAATCAATATTTCTGTAGATATATATATTTTGCAAAAAATGAATATATATACATACATATATATATATATATATATATATATAAGGGCACACAATTAATTATCACTTTGTATTGACCGCATTTATGTTATGTTACTCAATCTTAAAATGCAGAAGCTTTAAATTAATAATTCAGTAGTTAACAAATATTATGGAAGTTACATTTTTTAAATAGAGGGAAATTATCCTATATTTTTAAAAACAATTGGTAGTATTAATGGAAGCTAATACAAAGTGGTACAATTGATTTATATTTATTAGATACACACAAAATTTCTGTCAATATATATATTTTCTAAAAAATCATTATTTTTGTCGACATATATATTTTGGACAAAATGAATATATATATATATATATATATATATATAAAATGGCACACAAATAGGATGCAAGAACATAGGGAAAATGGCCAATTTAGTCCCTAAACTATTTTTTACTGTCAATTTGATCCTTAATTTTTTTGGTCAATTTAATTGCTATACTTACTTATCGGTTCCAATTGAGGAATGCCGCGGCGGCGCCACCTTGTAATTTCAATCAAACTTGTAATTGAACACTTAAACAGGGGTATTTCGGGTACTTCACCTTGTAATTTCCATCAATCTTCCATTGTTGGCATAAACCCTCCTCTCACCACTGGAATAACTACTACTCCTCTTCCCACTCTCGCTCCTAGCAAGTGAGTTGCCATCCCTCGAGTACCTCCCGCAATAATAGGCTATCAGGAAGGAAGCGATCACCAATACAGCCACAGCAGTTGACATGATTATCGCAACTAGTGCTTCGTTACCAAGAGGAACATATGGGTTGTGGGCTCTGTGACGCCCCCACTTCTCCCTAAGGCGAACCATAGGGTATCTGCGGGACGCCTGCCCAGCTCTCGCCAGGACTCACACAAAAACATTCAAGCTTATAACTAATCTAATAGTCACAAGTACAAAAACATAAATACAGTGATGCGGAAGCGTTCAAGTAAACATGGTCATCCATTATCCAACCCGTACATCGGGTGTTCAAAATACAACTTTAAACCCAAATTCATCTCATGCCCAAGTACTACATTCCAAATACAAAAGTACAATCCAAAGCCAAGAGGCGTAGCCATAATGATGATAGAAACCCTAAACAAAAGTACATCAGGAGGGTTTCTCCAATTCGTCTCCGGGTCCTGTCCTGATAAGGAAAACAAATCTACAGGGTGAGCAAAACGCTCGTGAGGCCAAGAACACACATGCAAGCACCTTACTCAAATAACAATCTCAATATACAAGTCAAGTAATCGCATTTTAGTAATTAACAATTTAATGGAAATATAACCAGAAACAATTCAAGGATACTGGAGCTCTCAGGAGCTATATTCCACTTGCGCATTCAATAACCTCCACGAATTGACACTCCGTCAATCGGGTAGGTTTAGTCCGTAGAACTCCACTTAACCTGTCCCCTTTCACCTTACATACCCCTGTATCGGACCCGCCTGTCATTTGTTTGTGGCGATACTACTCGAGTATGCCAAACAAGACCTCTCATTAAGTCAAGCTTATACATCTCATGGCTTGCCAAGGTTCCCGACCAAGCCCATGCCGGCTCGAGTCCAAGGTCGGCCAATGAGATTTGGGCGTCCCCAAGCACTTGTGTGTCGAGGAGATTCACTCCAACGACGTATGCAGCTAGCATACCAATACATTTCATTCATTCAATGCATTTCAATCATTAAAATTTCATTTCTAATGAGAACGAGTATGGTAAAGTACACACTCGACTCCACTTTCAAGATTTCCAATCATTAATAACAATTAAACATGTAACAAGTTTACATACACCTGACACTCACCAAGTATTAGGTGTAAATAAGGTCAAGGGAAGTTCAAGCGTCCACCGGAGAATCCTCTTGAAGGTCCTCGTGTGCGCCTGAGCAAATAGTAGTGAATTATCATTCATATCCCAAATATCGAGGAATAATTCGTTCACTAGCATTAATCGAGTGAATTCCGTGAAAATGAACCTCAATTACTCGTAAATCGAGGTTCGAGTGGGGTTTGATAACGTTCAAAAGTATTTAAGTCTTTATCTAGGAAATCGGGGATAAAACGTTTAGATAATATCAAAAGAATAAAGAGTTCTTGAAAAACTCTATTTCCTTGAAATTGGAAAATTTCAGTTTTATTATAAATCTTTGAAAAATCGTAACTCACTCATCACAAGTCGAGAATTGGAAAACTTTATACCGTTGGAAACCTCTTAGAAAGTACTATAAGTTCCTAGAAGACACTTTTCCATGAATCGAAGTGGAAAGTGCTCAAAAATGAGTTTGAAGGTACAGACTCGGTTTACAAGGCAGAATTAAGTTGGATTTTTACCTACTTTGAAAATTCGGTACGATTCACACGTTACGAACCGGCCTCTGAAATCTGTAACTCAATTAGAGTTGTAAGTGAGGTTTATAGCAAAGCAAGCGGATCAAGAATCGAAGTTTCGAGTACCGAGATACGGTAGCTCAAAGTTGGGGAAAATTCAAGACTGGAGAAGAATTTCCAGATTTGAACCTCCAACACTAGAAATTTAATTAGGTATCGAAAGGAACTTGGATTGGTACCAAAATTGGCAGTATTTTACTCTTATATAAAGAGTATCTCTCTATCAAGTTTCACAGAAAAATACCTTCGGGAAGGTAGTCAACGAACCAACTAAAGTTCGGAAAAATTCTTAAGGCAATCTGCCTTTAATCCTTTTCTTTCCAAATCCAATCGTTTGGCTAAGAAAATCCTTCAATCATGGTTCATATGTGAAAGAAAAGTCTAAGGAACGTTCAGGGTGCATTTGGTAGGTGTTTAACACCATGAATTTCATTTAATAAGACCACAACAAGTCTTATTCCAAATCTGTCCAAAAGTAGGTTTTTCCAAAACAGAGCAGTGTTCTTGTTTTGATCACAACTCAGTCGACCTAACTCGGAATTGAGCATGGTTTATGGCATTAGAAAATACATTCATAGGGCTAGAAGTTCACAGAAGGAAATGTTCTGAAATTTGGCAAGCAACCAGCTCGAAATTGAGCCTCAAGTTGCTGCCTCGACAAATCATCCCAGCAGATCCGAGAGACAGGACAGCTATCTTAAAACGAATGGTTCGGATCCTACACATGGAATCAGAATACGAATTTTATACCGTTGGAAAGGTATGGATGTCTAGTTTCGAATGCCACTGACGGCACTCAATTTCGACGTCAGAGAACAAAGTTATGGTCAAAATGCTACCGCTGGACAGGGTTATCCGAAAATAGTTTTCCAGCTTGCCTAGTTCACGAATAAATTCATTTGCCCATCTAAACGTTAATGTTTTCCAATGAAAATTTTTACACATCTAACATAACATATAAACATCAGGTTCACGCCAATAAATCACCAAAAATTGGCCTTATCATGGCCGAACAAAACAGGGGCAGTTTCGGAAATTTCTTGTCATGACCTCAACTTTGAGTTTCCAACAATAATACTCCATAAATCCATCATTTTAACCACTAAACTACCATTAAATCCAACATTAAACCTCTAATCAGCAACAACCCAAGTGTGGGAATTCATAGAGCCCACTTTCAAATTTTCCAACAATACCAAGCCATCTATACACATGCAATAGCTTAAAGATGTATTTCTACCATCATAATCCAAGTTTAAGGTGTAGGATGATGTTATA
Organism: Coffea arabica; assembly: GCF_036785885.1. Classification (NCBI taxonomy): domain Eukaryota; kingdom Viridiplantae; phylum Streptophyta; class Magnoliopsida; order Gentianales; family Rubiaceae; genus Coffea; species Coffea arabica. The sequence goes on from NC_092321.1 coordinate 26,621,547, forward strand.
CCTCCTTAGTGCTTTAGATCAGAAATTTTCGGTCCTCAAGAGGCTCCAAGAAACTGTGAATTGCAGCCCTTTAGTTAGCTAGATCCAACCTCCAAGTAGTTTGCTAGATGGGCTTCAAGTTTGGTGAAGATTGATTGAAGTTTTGTGGTTGATTTGGTGAAGAAAATTTTGAAATAATGGAGTGAGAGAGAGAGGTGGGCTGGTCGGCACTTTGGGAGAGAAGAGAGAGTGAAATATGATCAATTCTAGCTTCCAAGGGAAGATTAAAATGAGTGGTGAAAATTCACTCCAAAGTCAATCCTCATTAGGGCTCGTTTGGTGCGTTTAGGGCTCGATTTCTCTCGCGTTTGGTTCACTAGTGCACTAAACCTCTAATGTACTTATGTTCATATAAATATTATTCACTCTTAATTGTCTCGAAATAAGGGTCTAAAGTCCCTCAAATAAAGCCGCGCGTGTGAAAACGCGTACCGTCAATTTTAGCGCTATAACGCGAAACCTCCGAGAAATTCTTATAACGATAATACTATTAACTATCACTTAAGTACTTAAATCTAAAATTACCTATTTTAAAACCGTTGTACATGTCCCAAATTTCCGGGCTAATTGTACTCCTAATTGGCAAAATTCTCCAAACGTATTTTCACCTTTTCTCTAAACAAGCTCCTAAGAAAATAATTTTTGAAACGAGACACTTTAAAAATGTAACGAAACTATTATACCATGTACTTAGGTCTAATGAGACTAGAAAATATTTCTCGTGGTAAAAATCCAATTAAATAATTTATTAAGCCATAAATTAGGCTTAAAAATAATAGTTTTTATGAGTCCTCACATCCTCTCCCCCTTAAGAAAATTTCGTCCTCGAAATTTACCTTGGTTGATGAACAAGTTTGGATACTTCTCTCTGATTATCTATTCAACTTCCCATGTTGCTTCCTCTACTCCGTGGTTCTTCCATAGAACTTTCACTAGTGGTATCTGCTTGTTTCTCAATTCCTTCACCTTTCAATCCAGAAGTTTTACCGGTCTCTCCTCATAGGTCAGGGTTTCATCTATCTCAATATTCTCCGGTTGTAAAACATGAGAGGGGTTTGGATGATATTTCTTAAGCATGGACACATGAAACACGTTATGAATTCGAGATAAGCTCGGTGGTAATTCCAGCTTATAGGCTACATTCCCAACTCGTTGAATAATCTTATAAGGCCCTACAAACCTTGGTTGTAGTTTCTTCCCTTTTCCGGACATCAAACTTGCTTTTAAAGGCGTAATCTTGAGAAATACCATATCTCCAACAGTGAACTCCAAATCCTTTCTTCGATTATCGGCATAACTCTTTTGTCTACTCTGAGCGGTTTGAATCCTTTGCCATACTAACTTTACCTTTTCATTAGCTTCCTCAATCCAAGACACGGTAGTCTGGTCTAAAATTTTTCGTTCACCTATTTCATCCCAACAAATTGGAGACCTACATCTCCGACCATAAAGTGCCTCATACGGGGCCATCTGAATAGAAGAGTGGAAACTATTATTGTAGGCAAATTCCACTAAAGTCAAAAACTTACTCCAACTCTCTCCAAAGTCCAGAACACAAGTCCGTAACATGTCCTCAAGAGTTTGAATTGTTCTCTCCGACTGTCCATCCGTCTGGGGATGGTAAGTGGTACTAAAGTTCAATTTAGTCCCTAATACCTCTTGCATCTTTTGCCAGAACCTCGAAACAAATCTTGGATCTCTATCCGATACGATACTGACAGGTATTCCATGCAACCTAATGATCTCATCCAAATACAACCTGGCCAACTTCTCCAATGGATATTTCATATTAATCGGCAGAAAATGAGCTGATTTGGTCAATCTATCTACGATTACCCAAATCGCATCATGGCCTTTCTGTGTTCTTGGTAACCCCGATACAAAATCCATAGTGATATTCTCCCATTTCCACTCAGGAATTTCTAGAGGTTGCAAAAGCCCTGATGGTTTCTGATATTCGGCTTTAACCTGTTGACAAATTAAGCACGTTTGGACAAATTGAGCAATCTCCTTCTTCATATTTTTCCACCAATAAAGACTCTTCAAGTTCTGGTACATTTTATTCCCTCCTGGATGTACTGTAAACTTTGATCGGTGCGCCTCTTCTAAAATTTCCTTTCTAAGCCCTTCATCATTTGGCATAACTATCCGATTCCGAAATCTTAATACACCGTTCGATCCCAAGTTAAAATCTGATTTGTCCCCCTTTTTAACCTTTTCCGACCGTTTCTGTACTTCAGTGTCCTTTCCTTGAGATTCCTTGATACGTTCCATCAAAGGAGAATTCAATACAATGTTTCCCAGAATTACTTTCCTCGGTTCCAATCGAGGATTCTACTGACTAATTTCTTTCAACAATTCAAATTCCTTAATTATCAATCCAGCCATCTGTACTTGACGACTCAAAGCATCAGCCACTACATTAGCTTTTCCAGGATGGTATTTAATCGTACAGTCATAGTCTTCCAAAAACTCCATCCATCTACGCTGCCTCAAATTCAGTTCCTTTTGAGAAAATAAGTACTTAAGGCTTTTGTGGTCTGTAAAAACCTCAAATGTCACTCCATACAGGTAATGCCTCCATTTCTTTAAAGCAAAGACCACAGCTGCTAACTCCAGATCATGAGTCGGGTAATTTCCTTCATGCGGTTTCAATTTCCTAGAGGCATATGCTATCACTCTGTCATTTTGCATTAGAACACACCCCAATCCTTCCTTAGAAGCATCTGTGTAAACTACAAAACTATCCTTTCCATTTGACAAGGCTAACACAGGTGCCCTTGTCAGCCATCCTTTCAATTCCTGAAAACTTTCCTCACACTTAGGATTCCATATAAACTTCCCATTTTTCTTGGTCAATTCAGTCATGGGTCCAGCAATTTTTGAAAAATCTTGAATGAATCTCCGGTAATACCCTGCTAATCCAATAAAACTCCGAACCTCGGTAGGGTTTTCTGGTCGTTTCCATTTCGAAACAGCTTCAACTTTAGTTGGATCCACTTTAATCCCATTCTCAGAAATTATGTGTCCCAAGAAAGTCACTTCTTGTAACCAGAACTCACACTTACTAAATTTAGCGTATAGTTGATGTTTCCTTAAAGTTTGTAAAATAATTCTCAAATGCTTCTCATGATCCTCCACATTCCTAGAATACACCAAAATATCATCAATGAACACCACTACAAATTGGTCCAAATAGGGTTTAAAAACCTTATGCATTAAATCCATAAAAGCAGCAGGAGCATTTGTTAACCCAAATGGCATCACGACAAACTCAAAATGCCCATATCTCGAGTTAAAAGCAGTCTTGGGTATGTCCTTCTCCAAAATCCTTAACTGATAATAACCCTGTCTCAAATCCAATTTCGAGAATACTACAGCTCCTTGCAATTGATCAAACAACTCGTCAATGTGGGGCAGTGGGTATTTATTCTTAATGGTGACGTCATTCAAACCTCTATAGTCTATGCACAGCCTCAAACTCCCATCCTTTTTCTTAACAAACAAAACTGGGGCTCCCCACGGAGAATCACTCTTTTTTATAAATCCCCTTTCCAACAGGTCTTGCAGTTGTAATTTCAACTCTTTCAATTCCGTTGGAGCCATCCGATATGGTGTTCTAGAAATAGGTGCCACTCCCGGAATCACATCGATCTTAAAAGCTATTTCCCGTTCCAGGGGTAGAGACTCCAATTCTTTAGGAAAAACATCTGGAAAATCCTTTACTACCGGTGTGTCTTCCAAATTCACCTTATCACTAGGAGTGTTAATAAGAAAAGCCAAATACCCTTGAGCTCCTTTACTTAATAATTTTCTAGCCGGAATTCCTGAAATAAGTGTAGACGAAGCTAATCTACCCCTTACATCCAGTTTCAGGGTTGCTTCTCCTGGAATATGCAACTCTACAATTTCGTCCTACAGTTTAACTGAGCATTATAACGGGCTAACCAATCCATTCCCAAGATTACATCGTATCCCTTAATCGTCAAACCGATCAAATCGGCCCATAATTTTTGTTCCCCTACATAGATTTCACTATTCCTGTACTCCAGATTAGCAATTAAGCTTTTGTCTCCAGTAGGTGTTTTAACCTCCAAGTCATATGATAACTTAATTGGCTTCAAGTCTATCCCATTCATGAAGTTACGGTTTACAAAGGAATGAGTTGCACCCGGATCAATTAAAACCCTAGCTAAACGATGAAAGATTGGGATTGTACCGTCTACCACCTCAGTTGCCTCAGGAACTTGTTGATAATCCAGTGCATAAACCCTGGCCGGTACTTTCGGTCGGCTCCCTCCGGCACTGGTCTGCTTAGAAGTTGACTTTTCTGGCCTTTGAGTATTTCCCCCTATCTTTGGTGATTTTGGACAATTGGCGATTTGATGTTCAGTACTACCACAAAATAAACATTTCCCTAACTTTCTCCAGCAATCGTTTTCAGAATGGTTGGGTTTACCACAATACCCACATGTAACTTGAGGGGTCACAGTCGATCCAACAGAAGGTGCCCCCCTAACTTGAGTCGTCCCGCTACGACCTCCTCTAGATAGAGCTCCCCTAGAAGCTCCAGCAGTTCTCGTTCCTCCTTCTCCTCTTCCCATTTTAGAAGGGTGTACATTCTTACTGGTCTGCCCAGAAGTGCGACTAGGAAAATTCCTTTTTCTGTTGTGGAAATCCCTCACTTGAGATCTTGCATTCTCAACCCTTTGCGCTTTCTCTAAAGCCTCAGTAAAGGTAGAGATTTGGGCTGCAGCGAGGCCCTCCTGAAGTTCCACATTAAGTCCCTGTACAAACCTTCTAATCCTCCTCCGTTCATTGGCTACTAACTCGGGAGCGTATTTGGAAAGTTTAGTGAACTTCCCTTCATACTCTGCTACAGTAAGGGTTCATTGTTTCAACTTAATAAATTCATCCTCCCTCTTCTCTTGGATTAAGGGCGGAAGAAACTTTTCATTAAACTCCCTTGTGAAATTCTCCCAAGTCCAAGGGGTTTGAGCCCTTTCCCATTTTCCTTTTATCAGATCCCACCAAGCACGAGCTACTCCCTCAAATTGGAAAGCAGCAAAGTTCACTCGCCTATCCTCAGTGTAATCTAAAGCAGCGAATATGTTGGTCATCCTTTCTAACCAATTCTCCGCGACCTCAGGATCAGGCTCGCCAAGGAACTTAGGCGGGTTAAATTTTAAGAATCTCTCTAGGGCTCTATCCTCTCCTCTTTCCTGACCCCCAGGCTGGTTAAATGGTTCAGGTCCTTGTCTATCGGCTAAATGTTCTAGGATATCCGTCATCCTGTTAATGGCAGTAGCCACTTGATTACCCTCTATATTTTCCTGGCCTTGGGTCGGTCCAGTTGCCGAACCCTGGTCATTCACCTGAGATTGGGCCGGTCTAGTCCCTCGCCCACGGCCTCGACCACGGCCTCGACCCCTTCTTAGCCCTTCCATAACTTAGGTGTGCCTAATGCAAGAAATAAATAAATAAATTATGCGGTACAAAGTAAAAAGCAGAAGCCGATCAAGAAAATATCGAAATTAACAATAATTTACATTCATTAGCATATCAAGTTCATACAATTAGCAAGTCATGGGGTAGTCACAAAAGTATAGCACACAGGTGCCACAGAAGTACTTTTAGTCACAGCAGACTAAAGTAAGAGCAAGTACGTCAAAATAAGCCACACAGTCATGCAAAATACAATGGCCTTAGCACTTAGCATCACCCCAACTAATTCTAACTATACTGGTCAAAAGAGTCAAAAGAGTGGTCAAACTGCCTAGACCTAGTCCACAGTAGGACTATCAGGAGGAACCTCCTCCTCCGGATCCTCCTCCGGATCCTCCTCAGAGTCCTGGGCTACCCCCATAGCCTCATCGACTAGTCTAGTGGCATCAGCTATAATATCGGAAGCCCGACTACAGACCTCCTCTCTCAGCCTAGTAAGCTGAGCTCTAGTGCTCCGGAGCTCCTCATTAACCACCGCAGATGTGGCAACCTCACCCTCAATCACCTCCTCAAGCTCGGCGACCCTCTCGCCCTGAGCGCTCACCATCTGTCGTAGCTCGTCCACCTCAGCCTGTAAGTCCAAGTTGGCAGTCACCAACTGACGACGCTCGTCGTCCAAGGCCAGTACAACATGGTTTGGGTAAGCAAAAGTCACTCTACAAGCACATCGGGGGTATCGAGGATCAGGCGAGTAGCGTACACGAGCTTCTCCAACTAAAGCTCGGTAATAGATAGGCCTAGGCGGCACTACATGACCATTCGCATGGCCATCCCCGTTAGACGCCGGAACTCCATTTCCGTTTTCCATCCCTGCAAAATAATAGCACTTTTCAGGTTAGAAATTTAAATCACTATCTAGTTCCAATATCCTGCAATGCATGCCTAACTTAATCGTTGGTTCATCCCGATTGTCACTTGAGGTAGGACTAACTTAGTGGCTAGCTCGCCTCAAGTATCACTTAGGGTATGATTAAATCATCCCATATCGAGTCTTAAAGGTAGAGTATCTAATATGTCTCGCATATAGACCTCTAACCTAGTGCTCTGATACCAACTGTGACGCCCCCACTTCTCCCTAAGACGAACCATAGGGTATCTGCGGGACGCCTGCCCAACTCTCGCCAGGACTCACGCAAAAACATTCAAGCTTATAACTAATCTAATAGTCACAAGTACAAAAACATAAATACAGTGATGCGGAAGCGTTCAAGTAAACATGGTCATCCATTATCCAACTCGTACATCGGGTGTTCAAAATACAACTTTAAACTCAAATTCATCTCATGCCCAAGTACTACATTCCAAATACAAAAGTACAATCCAAAACCAAGAGGCGTAGCCATAATGATGATAGAAACCCTAAACAAAAGTACATCAGGAGGGTTTCTCCAATTCGTCTCCGGGTCCTGTCCTGATAAGGAAAACAAATCTACAGGGTGAGCAAAACGCTCGTGAGGCCAAGAACACACATGCAAGCACCTTACTCAAATAACTATCTCAATATACAAGTCAAGTAATCGCATTTTAGTAATTAACAATTTAATGGAAATATAACCAGAAACAATTCAAGGATACTGGAGCTCTCAGGAGCTATATTCCACTTGCGCATTCAATAACCTCCACGAATTGACACTCCGTCAATCGGGTAGGTTTAGTCCGTAGAACTCCACTTAACCTGTCCCCTTTCACCTTACATACCCCTGTATCGGGCCCGCCTGTCATTTGTTTGTGGCGATACTACTCGAGTATGCCAAACAAGACCTCTCATTAAGTCAAGCTTATAAATCTCATGGCTCGCCAAGGTTCCCGACCAAGCCCATGCCGGCTTGAGTCCAAGGTCGGCCAATGAGATTTGGGCGTCCCCAAGCACTTGTGTGTCGAGGAGATTCACTCCAACGACGTATGCAGCTAGCATACCAATACATTTCATTCATTCAATGCATTTCAATCATTAAAATTTCATTTCTAATGAGAACGAGTATGGTAAAGTACACACTCGACTCCACTTTCAAGATTTCCAATCATTAATAACAATTAAACATGTAACAAGTTTACATACACCTGACACTCACCAAGTATTAGGTGTAAGTAAGGTCAAGGGAAGTTCAAGCGTCCACCGGGGAATCCTCTTGAAGGTCCTCGTGTGCGCCTGAGCAAATAGTAGTGAATTATCATTCATATCCCAAATATCGAGGAATAATTCGTTCACTAGCATTAATCGAGTGAATTCCGTGAAAATGAACCTCAATTACTCGTAAATCGAGGTTCGAGTGGGGTTTGATAACGTTCAAAAGTATTTAAGTCTTTATCTAGGAAATCGGGGATAAAACGTTTAGATAATATCAAAAGAATAAAGAGTTCTTGAAAAACTCTATTTCCTTGAAATTGGAAAATTTCAGTTTTATTATGAATCTTTGAAAAATCGTAACTCACTCGGTACAAGTCGAGAATTGGAAAACTTTATACCGTTGGAAACCTCTTAGAAAGTACTATAAGTTCCTAGAAGACACTTTTTCATGAATCGAAGTGGAAAGTGCTCAAAAATGAGTTTGAAGGTACAGACTCGGTTTACAAGGCAGAATTAAGTTGGATTTTTACCTACTTTGAAAATTCGGTACGATTCACACGTTACGAACCGGCCTCTGAAATCTGTAACTCAATTAGAGTTGTAAGTGAGGTTTATAGCAAAGCAAGCGGATCAAGAATCGGAGTTTCGAGTACCGAGATACGGTAGCTCAAAGTTGGGGAAAATTCAAGACTGGAGAAGAATTTCCAGATTTGAACCTCCAACACTAGAAATTTAATTAGGTATCGAAAGGAACTTGGATTGGTACCAAAATTGGCAGTATTTTACTCTTATATGAAGAGTATCTCTCTATCAAGTTTCACAAAAAAATACCTTCGGGAAGGTAGTCAACGAACCAACTAAAGTTCGGAAAAATTCTTAAGGCAATCTGCCTTTAATCCTTTTCTTTCCAAATCCAATCGTTTGGCTAAGAAAATCCTTCAATCATGGTTCATATGTGAAAGAAAAGTCTAAGGAACGTTCAGGGTGCATTTGGTAGGTGTTTAACACCATGAATTTCATTTAATAAGACCACAACAAGTCTTATTCCAAATCTGTCCAAAAGTAGGTTTTTCCAAAACAGAGCAGTGTTCTTGTTTTGATCACAACTCAGTCGACCTAACTCAGAATTGAGCATGGTTTATGGCATTAGAAAATAAATTCATAGGGCTAGAAGTTCACAGAAGGAAATGTTCTGAAATTTGGCAAGCAACCAGCTCGAAATTGAGCCTCAAGTTGCTGCCTCGACAAATCATCCCAGCAGATCCGAGAGACAGGACAGCTATCTTAAAACGAATGGTTCGGATCCTACACTTGGAATAAGAATACGAATTTTATACCGTTGGAAAGGTATGGATGTCTAGTTTTGAATGCCACTGACAGCACTCAATTTCGACGTCAGAGGACAAAGTTATGGTCAAAATGCTACCGCTGGACAGGGTTATCCGAAAATAGTTTTCCAGCTTGCCTAGTTCACGAATAAATTCATTTGCCCATCTAAACGTTAATGTTTTCCAATGAAAATTTTTACACATCTAACATAACATATAAACATCAGGTTCACGCCAATAAATCACCAAAAATTGGCCTTATCATGGCCGAACAAAATAGGGGCAGTTTCGGAAATTTCTTGTCATGACCTCAACTTTGAGTTTCCAACAATAATACTCCATAAATCCATCATTTTAACCACTAAACTACCATTAAATCCAACATTAAACCTCTAATCAGCAACAACCCAAGTGTGGGAATTCATAGAGCCCACTTTCAAATTTTCCAACAATACCAAGCCATCTATACACATGCAATAGCTTAAAGATGAATTTCTACCATCATAATCCAAGTTTAAGGTGTAGGATGATGTTATACCTCCTTAGTGCTTTAGATCAGAAATTTTCGGTCCTCAAGAGGCTCCAAGAAACCGTGAATTGCAGCCCTTTAGTTAGCTAGATCCAACCTCCAAGTAGTTTGCTAGATGGGCTTCAAGTTTGGTGAAGATTGATTGAAGTTTTGTGGTTGATTTGGTGAAGAAAATTTTGAAATAATGGAGTGAGAGAGAGAGGTGGGCTGGTCGGCACTTTGGGAGAGAAGAGAGAGTGAAATATGATCAATTCTAGCTTCCAAGGGAAGATTAAAATGAGTGGTGAAAATTCACTCCAAAGTCAATCCTCATTAGGGCTCGTTTGGTGCGTTTAGGGCTCGATTTCTCTCGCGTTTGGTTCACTAGTGCACTAAACCTCTAATGTACTTATGTTCATATAAATATTATTCACTCTTAATTGTCTCGAAATAAGGGTCTAAAGTCCCTCAAATAAAGCCGCGCGTGTGAAAACGCGTACCGTCAATTTTAGCGCTATAACGCGAAACCTCCGAGAAATTCTTATAACGATAATACTATTAACTATCACTTAAGTACTTAAATCTAAAATTACCTATTTTAAAACCGTTGTACATGTCCCAAATTTCCGGGCTAATTGTACTCCTAATTGGCAAAATTCTCCAAACGTATTTTCACCTTTTCTCTAAACAAGCTCCTAAGAAAATAATTTTTGAAACGAGACACTTTAAAAATGTAACGAAACTATGATACCATGTACTTAGGTCTAATGAGACTAGAAAATATTCCTCGTGGTAAAAATCCAATTAAATAATTTATTAAGCCATAAATTAGGCTTAAAAATAATGGGTCCGTTTGGATTAGCTGTTTTTGGGATTGTTTTTCAAAAACAGCACTGTAGCATTTCGTTTTTCAAATACAAGTCCGTTTGGATTAGTTGTTTTTGGGGTTGTTTTTCAAAAATTATATAAAAAACTTTTACTGTAGATGTTTTATGGATTATTTTTAGATGTATTTTTAAAACATATTTTCGAGTATTTTTATAATGTATAATTTTTATATTTTTATAACAATATACAATTATACATTTATAGATATTTATAAATAAATATATTTATACTTTTATAAATAAATATATTCATATATTTATATATAAATGTATTATATTATATATAATACATAATATAAATATATTTATAATATTTAAATGTATATTACTATAAATATATAAATAAAAAATGAATATTATATAAATGAATATTATAATTTATAATTTATAATTTTTATGTTTTTATATTTATATACATTTATGCATTTATAATACAATTATAAATATTTATAAATAAATATATTTATATATTATTATAAATAAGTAAGTGCATTATATTTATAAATAAATTTATATATTATATATAAATAAATAAGTGTATTATATTTATTTATTTATTATATATTATATTTATAAATAAATATATAAATGTATTATAAGTGTATTATATTATATATAATACATAATATAAATATATTTATAAATGTATATTATTATAAATGTGTATAAATTATAAATGAATATTATATAAATGTATATTATAATTTATAATTTTTATGCTTTTATATTTATATACATTTATGTATTTATAATACAATTATAAATATTTATAAATAAATATATAAATGTATTAGAAGTGTATTATATTATATATAATACAAAATATAAATATATTTATAAATGTATATTATTATAAATGTGTATAAATTATAAATGAATATTATATAAATGTATAAATTAATATATTATAAATATATATTAATTTATGTATAAATGTATTAATGTAATAAATTTAAATGTATAAATATATAATTAATATTATGTATATTAATATAAATGTATTATATTATATATAATACATAATATAAATATATATTATAATTTATAAATTTTATGTTTTTATATTTATATACATTTATGCATTTATAATACAATTATAAATGTATAAATATATTTATATATTATGTATAAATAAAAAAGTGTATCATATTTATAAATAAATTTATATATTATATATAGATAAATAAGTGTATTATATTTATTTATTATATATTATATTTATAAATAAATATATAAATGTATTGTAAGTGTATTATATTATATATAATACATAATATAAGTAGATTTATAAATGTATATTAATATAAATGTGTATAAATTATAAATGAATATTATATAAATGTATAAATTAATATATTATAAATATATATTAATATTATGTATAAATGTATTAATGTAATAAATATAAATGTATAAATGTATTATATTATATATATAATACATAATATAAATGTATATTATAAATATACATAAATATATATATTATGTTTAAATGTACATTTATATAAATGTTCAATATATATAATATATATTATGTATATATTAAATATATATAATATATAACATTTATATAAATGTATAATAACATATTTATAATATATTTAATTTATATAATATATAATATTTATATAAATATATAAAAATATATTTTATATATAATAAAATATTTATAATATGTATAAATTAATATATTTAAATTAATATAATATATATATATCCTATACATAATTGAAATATACAAATTGAAATAAACATATCAAATATGTATTTGGAGTTGTTTTTGATATATTGTTTGGATATGGTGTTTTTGGAGTTGTTTTTGAAATACACATTTACTGTAGCATTTGGATTGTGAAAAACAGTTTTTCAAAAACAGGCCTAAAAACAAGAATCCAAACGGACCCAATAGTTTTTACGAGTCCTCACAGGCTCATCGCGGTTGAGGGTGAAGGAAGGATGGGGAATGGGATTAGAAGGGAAAGAAATTGAACTGGTGAATGACGAGGGAAGGAATTTGGCCGATGAAGAAGAAGAAATTTGCCTAAACAGACTCCAAGGGTTGGTGGTGAAATAGCGAACTTGACGACTTGCATATAGGAGTTGCTGCTGCCGCGGCCGCGGCCGCCGAGGAGGAGGAGAAGCATGTTTATGGTGGGAATGATCGGCTCTTGGAAACTTGGTGTTGTTGTTGGAGCAAAAATGATGGTGCGGATGTGGCTGGGTGGTGTGGAGAGGAGATTTGTCTGCTTCCAGCGAACAGCGAAATGCTAATACAAAAATGTCCGGTAGGAGTGGGAGGTAGGGTTTAGAAGTGAAGGGTTGATTGCGGCGGTGGCAAAGGCGAGAGAGAAAATGGGAGGAGGAAGAGGTTCGCATTTCACTTGTCAAATCTCAAAACAGCTAAAATCTTTGGAATCAGATCAAAAGTGGAGACTGGAGAGAAGGGCTGCTTATGGTTGCCCTCAAGTGCTGCTGCTTACGCATACGAATAGTACTATTATTACTAATTCCTCTGCTCTGCTAATTCAATGCAAATTACTACTCGTAAATTATTGTCTCTGTGGCGGATTTAGGAGTGGTCCCAGACAGGGCATTGTTCTGGAGGCTTATGGTCAGGATGCGGGAGAAATTCGAGAATTGGGAAGAAATGGAGTGGTCCCTGACGTTGTTGTTGGAGAGGTCGAGGCGGAGGAGGCGACATAGGGAGGAGAGTTCCAATGGGATTTCGTCGGAGATGTCGTTGCTAGAGAGATAGAGGAGCTTGAGGTTGAGACAGCGGGTGAGAGAGCTGAGGGTGCCGTTAAGGCGGTTGAGGAGGCGGAACTGGTCAAGGGAGGAGAGGGAGTCGATGGGGCCTCAGAATTACCATTAGAAGTACCCGAAATACCCCTGCTTAAGTGTTCAATTAGAAGCTTGATCGAAATTACAAGGTGGCGCCGCCGCGGCGTTCCTCAATTGCAACCGATAAGTAAGTATAGGGATTAAATTGGCCAAAAAAATTAAGTAGGGATCAAATTGACAGTATAAAAAAGTTTAGGGACTAAATTAGCCATTTTTCCCAAGAATATATATAGATTTGTATAGCCCAAAAAATTCACGTCTGCATTAAGGAATGGAAGGTAGCTGCTGCATAGCTGCAACAAACAAAAGCAAAGAAACAATAATTAAGAGAGAATATCATCGAAGCAACATCTTTGTCATAGAGGGAGACTATCCTATATTTTTTAAAGCAAGCATCTAATTAATCGTCATTTTTATAGAGAATAAAAGTGATGTCCTAAAGAAATACTGTCCAATTAACATTTTTGAAATAGAGGGAAATTATCCTACATTTTTCAAAACAAGCATGTAATTAATCATCACTTTTATAGAGAAGCATCCATTTTTATTCGTTTATAGACAAGTATCTAATTAACTACCACTTTGTATTCACTACATCTATGTTACATCACTCAATCTTAAAATGTAAAAGCTTTAAGCTAATAATTAAATAATTAACAAATATTGTTGAAATAGCATTTTTATATCAATGTAAGCAAATACAAAGTGACACAATTGATTTATATTTATTAGACACATAGGAAATTTTCGTTCATATATTTATTTTGTTGAGAAAGTGAATATTTTTATAGATTTTGGTCCATATATTTATCTTGCCAAAAAATCAATATTTTTATCGATATATAAATTTTGCAAAAAATTAATATATATAAAAATGGACACAACTAATATATCTAGATTTGTATAGCCAAAAAAATTTGCGCGTTCATCAAGGAAGAAGGTAGTAGCTGCAGGCCTAACAAACAAAAGCAAAGAAACAATAATAAAGAGATATGACAGGCTAAAGACCACAAAATACAAAATTGAGATATTAATTACAAAGAAACCAGGACAAAAGGGCATAATCAGAATATAAGGTAACAAAATCCAAAATAAGGACAGCAGCAATAGCAGACAATCAACTCCACAACCGGCTCAAAAGACACAAAAGTCCAAAACACACAATTGCATTGAAATCAGGACAATTAACTGTAGATGGAGCTTTGCAGCTTTGTGTAGTTTAAGAAAGATAAGATAACACTTATTATATGTTAATACGAAGCGGTACAATTGATTTATATTTATTAGATATGTATAGAATTTTTGTTCATTTATATATATTACATACACATAGGATTTTTATTGATTTGCATGTTAATACAAAGTAGTACAATTGATTTATATTGATTAGATACACATAGAATTTTCATTGATTTGTATATATCACATTGATTGATCTATAAGGAAAATTTAAATTATGATTATTTGATATGAATAACACTTATTATATGTTAATATGAAGCGGTACAATCGATTTACATTTATTAGATACGCATAGAATTTTTGTTCATTTGTATATATTACATACACATAGTATTTTCATTGATTTGCATGTTAATACAAAGTAGTACAATTGATTTATATTCATTAGATACACGTAGAACTTTCATTGATTTGTATATATTAGATACACACAGAATTTTCATTGATTTGTATATTTTTTAAAAAATTTTAAAAAATCAATATTTTGGTCAATATACACATTTTGGGAGAACTAATAAATATAAAAGGGTACGGAAAATTATAAACATAAAAATGCAGACAAAGAAAGTGACTGAAGATAGCAACTGCAGCAGTCAAAGATACAAGAAACAAAGGGACAAAATTGACTGTAAAATTACAAAGAAACCAGGATAAGGGCACAATCGGAATAAGTTAACAAAAGGAAAAATGAGGAACAGAGCAACAGTAGGCAAAGCAGTTGCATGGAATTCAGATAGATATAATGGTATAATGTTAAAAGACAAAAAAGGGCAATATCAGCGACAGAATCACATGGAAACCAAGACAATTAACTGTAGCTGCAGCCTCAGGGCTTTATGTAGTTTAAGAAAAGATATGGAGTTACACTATCCTTGGAGTGAGAAAGTGGACAGTTACCATCATCTACGCTTCAACTCACATCGCTGACATGACAACAAATTGGTCTGGGAACATGGGCCAATACCAAGTCCTGACCTAATTAATAATCTATGTGTGAATGCAATTGCCCCCAATTGAATTGCTTGCTGATGTGGTGCTCTCCTATTGGCTGATTGGTGGTAGTCCTCCAATTGAGTCCAATTTGATGAGTTGTCTCCTGATTCGTCAATTGGTGGTTGTCCTCTCAATTGCACAAGAAAATGGTTATGTGGCGAGTTTTGATTGGTCAATTGTGATGAAATTTGGCCTTTTTTCTTCCCCAACGGATTTTTTTTTACCATGCTCAATTGAATTGTTTTGATTGGTCAGATATTAATGCAGTGTTAAGTTTAATTACCACTTTTTTTTTACGATTGTTATTAACGTATATAATCTATGTGTGAATGCAATTGCCTCCAATTGAATTGCTTGCTGACGTGGTGCTCTCCCATTGGCTTATTGGTGGTAGTCCTCCAATTGATTCCAATTTGATGAGTTGTTGTCTCTAGATTCGTCAATTGGTGGTTGTCCTCTCAATTGCACATGAAAATGATTATGTGGCGAGTTTTGATTGGTCAATTGTAATGAAATTTGGCCTTCTTTTTCTTCCCCAACTGATTTTTTTTTACTACGCTCAATTGAATTGTTTTGATTGGTCAGATATTAATGCAGTGTTAAGTTTAATTATCACTTTTTTGTACAATTGTTATCGAATAAATGCCCACTTTTTTTCTTGCGGTTAATGGTTCGTTGGTTGGCTAATAATTTTTTCCTTTTATTGCCCAACAAATCATCCTCTGAATGCTTGTATTGCGCTAAATTTTGCTAGTCTCCTTTTACAATAATGGATCATATCTGTTTGGATTGACCATTTTTTCTCCCCAACGGATTTTTTTTTACTATGCTCAATTGAATTGTTTTGATTGGTCAGATGTTAATGTAGTGTTAAGTTTAATTATCACTTTTTTTTACGATTGTTATTAACATATATAGTCTATGTGTGAATGCAATTGCCTCCAATTGAATTGCTTGCTGATGTGGTGCTCTCCCATTGGCTGATTGGTGGTAGTCCTCCAATTGATTTCAATTTGATGAGTTGTTGTCTCCTGATTTGTCAATTGGTGGTTGTCCTCTCAATTGCACATGAAAATGGTTATGTGGTGAGTTTTGATTGGTCAATTATGATGAAATTTGGCCTTCTTTTTCTTCCCCAACGGATTTTTTTTTACCATGTTCAATTGAATTGTTTTGATTGATCAGATGTTAATGCAGTGTTAAGTTTAATTATCACTTTTTTTTTACGATTGTTATCAAAAAAATGCCCTCTTTTTTTTGCGGTTAATGGTTCATTGGTTAGCTAATAAATTTTTCGCCCTTTTCTTGCCCAACAAATCATCCTCTGAATGCATGTATTGTGCTAAAACTTGCCAGTCTCCTTTTGCAATAATGGATCATATCTGTTTGGATTGGCCATTTTTTCTCCTCAACAAATTTTTTTTTATTATGCTCAATTGAATTGTTTTGATTGGTCAGATGTTAACGCAGTGTTAACTTTAATTATCACTTTTTTTTACGATTGTTATAAAAAAATGCCCTCTTTTTTTTGCGGTTAATGGTTCGTTGGTTAGCTAATAATTTTTTCGCCCATTTATTGCCCAACAAATCATCCTCTGAATGCATGTATTGTGTTAAAATTTGCCCGTTTCCTTTTGCAATAATGGATCATATCTATTTGGATTTACCATTTTTTCTCCCCAACGGATTTTTTTTTACTATGTTCAATTGAATTGTTTTGATTGGTCAGATGTTAATGCAGTGTTAAGTTTAATTATCACTTTGTTTTTTACGATTGTTATTAACAAATATAGTCTATGTGTGAATGCAATTGCCTCCAATTGAATTGCTTGCTGATGTGGTGCTCGCCCATTGGCTGATTGGTGGCAGTCCTTCAATTGATTTCAATTTGATGAGTTGTTGTCTCCTGATTTGTCAATTGGTGGTTGTCCTCTCAATTGCACATGAAAATGGTTATGTGGTGAGTTTTGATTGGTCAATTATGATGAAATTTGGCCATCTTTTTCTTCCCCAACGATTTTTTTTTACCATGCTCAATTGAATTGTTTTGATTGGTCAGATGTTAATGCAGTGTTAAGTTTAATTAACACTTTTTTTTTTACGATTGTTATAAAAAAAATGCCCTCATTTTTTGCGGTTAATGGTTCGTTGGTTAGCTAATAATTTTTTCGCCCTTTTATTGCCCAATAAATCATCCTCTGAATGCATGTATTGTGCTAAAATTTGCCCGTCTACTTTTGCAATAATGGATCATATCTATTTGGAATGACTATTTTTTCTCCCCAACGGATTTTTTTTTTACTATGTTCAATTGAATTGTTTTGATTGGTCAGATGTTAGTGCAGTGTTAAGTTTAATTATCACTTTTTCTTACGATTGTTATTAACATATATTGTCTATGTGTGAATGCAATTGGCTCCAATTGAATTGCTTGCTGATGTGGTGCTCTCCCATTGGCTGATTGGTGGTAGTCCTCTAATTGATTCCAATTTCATGAGTTGTTGTCTCCTGATTTGTCAATTGGTGGTTGTCCTCTCAATTGCACATGAAAATGGTAATGTGGGGACTTTTGATTGGTCAATTGTGATGAAATTTGGCCTTCTTTTTCTTCCCCAACGGATTTTTTTTTACTATGCTCAATTGAATTGTTTTGATTGGTCAGATGTTAATGCAGTGTTAAGTTTAATTATCACTTTTTTATACGATTGTTATCGAAAAAATGCCCTCTTTTTTTTTGCGGTTAATGGTTCGTTGGTTAGCTAATAATTTTTTCCTTTTATTGCCCAACAAATCATCCTCTGAATGCATGTATTGTGCTAAAATTTGCTCGTCTTCTTTTGCAATAATGGATCATATCTATTTGGATCGACCACTTTTTCTCCCCAACGGATTTTTTTTTTTACTATGCTCAATTGAATTGTTTTGATTGGTCAGATATTAATGCAGTGTTAAGTTTAATTATCATTTTTTTAACGATTGTTATTGACATATATAGTCTATGTGTGAATGCAATTGCCTCCAATTGAATTGCATGCTAATGTGGTGCTCTCCCATTCGCTGATTGGTGGCAGTCCTCCAATTGATTTCAATTTGATGAGTTCTTGTCTCCTGATTTGTCAATTGGTGGTTGTCCTCTCAATTGCACATGAAAATGGTTATATGATGAGTTTTGATTGGTGAATTGTGATGAAATTTGGCCTTCTTTTTCTTCCCCAACGGATTTATTTTTTACCATGCTCAATTGAATTGTTTTGATTGGTCAGATGTTAATGCAGTGTTAAGTTTAAATATCACTTCTTTTTTTTACGATTGTTATAAAAAAAATGCCCTCATTTTTTGCGGTTAATGTTTCGTTGGTTAGCTAATAATTTTTTCGCCCTTTTATTGCCCAACAAATCATCCCATGAATGCATGTATTGTGCTAATATTTGCCAGTCTCCTTTTGCAATAATGGATCATATCTATTTGGATTAACCATTTTTTCTCCCCAACGGATTTTTTTTTACTATGTTCAATTGAACTGTTTTGATTGGTCAGATGTTAATGCAGTGTTAAGTTTAAATATCACTTTTTTTTTACGATTGTTATTAACATATATAGTCTATGTGTGAATGCAATTGCCTCCAATTGAATTGTTTGCTGATGTGGTGCTCTCCCATTGGCTGATTGGTGGTAGTCCTCCAATTGATTTCAATTTGATGAGTTGTTGTCTCCTGATTTGTCAATTGGAGGTTGTCCACACAATTGCATAAGAAAATGGTTATGTGGTGAGTTTTGATTGGTCAATTATGATGAAATTTGGCCATCTTTTTCTTCCCTAACGATTTTTTTTTACCAATGCTCAATTGAATTGTTTTGATTGGTCAGATGTTAATGCAGTGTTAAGTTTAATTATCACTTCTTTTTTTTACGATTGTTATAAAAAAAAAAGCCCTCTTTTTTTGCGGTTAATGGTTCATTGGTTAACTAACAATTTTTTCGCCCTTTTATTGCCCAACAAATCATCCTCTGAATGCATGTATTTTGCTAAAATTTGCCCGTCTCCTTTTGCAATAATGGATCATATCTATTTGGATTGACCATTTTTTCTCCCCAACGGATTTTTTTTTTACTATGTTCAATTGAATTGTTTTGATTGGTCAGATGTTAATGCAGTGTTAAGTTTAATTATCACTTTTTTTTACGATTGTTATTAACATATATAGTCTATGTATGAATGCAATTGCCTCCAATTGAATTGCTTGCTGATGTGGTGCTCTTCCATTGGCTGATTGGTGGCAGTCCTCCATATGATTTCAATTTGATGAGTTGTTGTCTCCTGATTTGTCAATTGGTGGTTGTCCTCTCAATTGCACATGAAAATGGTTATGTGGTGACTTTTGATTGGTCAATTATGATGAAATTTGGCCATCTTTTTCTTCCCTAACGATTTTTTTTTTACCATGCTTAATTGAATTGTTTTGATTGGTCAGATGTTAATGCAGTGTTAAGTTTAATTATCACTTTTTTTTTTTACGATTGTTATAAAAAAAATGCCCTCTTTTTTTACGGTTAATAGTTCGTTGGTTAGCTAATAATTTTTTCGCCCTTTTATTGCCCAACAAATCATCCTCTGAATGCATGTATTGTGCTAAAATTTGCCCGTCTCCTTTTGCAATAATGGATCATATCTATTTGGATTGACCATTTTTTCTCCCCTACGGATTTTTTTTTACTATGTTCAATTGAATTGTTTTGATTGGTCAAATGTTAATGCAGTGTTAAGTTTAATTATCATTTTTTTTTACGATTGATATTAACATATATAGTCTATGTGTGAATGCAATTGCCTCCAATTGAATTGCTTGCTGATGTGGTGCTCTCCTATTGGTTGATTGGTGGTAGTCCTCTAATTGATTCCAATTTGATGAGTTGTTGTCTCCTGATTCGTCAATTGGTGGTTGTCCTCTCAATTGCACATGAAAATGGTTATGTGGCGAGTTTTGATTGGTCAATTGTGATGAAATTTGGCCTTCTTTTTCTTCCCCAACGATTTTTTTTTACTATACTCAATTGAATTGTTTTGATTGGTCAGATATTAATGCAGTGTTAAGTTTAATTATCACTTTTTAGTAAGATTGTTATCGAAAAAATGCCCTTTTTTTGCGGTTAATGGTTCGTTGGATAGCTATTAATTTTTTCGCCCTTTTATTGCCCAACAAATCATCCTCTGAATGCATGTATTGTGCTAAAATTTGCTCGTCTTCTTTTGCAATAATGGATCATATCTATTTGAATTGACCATTTTTTCTCCCCAACGGATTTTTTTTTACTATGCTACCGCGCAAGGGTCAAGGCCTAACATGGCCAGGGTATGTGTTGAAATTGATCTAATGAAGGAACTTCCGTCCCGGGTTTGGATTTCTTTCTGGCAGCCCTTGGTTCCAGAGAACTTACCCAGGTATTGTGGGCATTGCTTTCATCAGGGCCATAGTGATGCCGAGTGCAGAGTGAAGCATCCGGAATTGAAGCCAGAGCCTACAAGAGGAGGAAAGTCACAGGGGGTGCAAAGGTTCCAGCCGCGAGCGCGTTTGGCTGCTGGGAGAGAGACAGCAATGGTGAGTAGAGCAGACAACGAGAGATTAGAAGGGGGACAATCGCTGGCTGTGGCCCACGAGGGGGGGGCAGTAGCTGTGGAGGTACCATTGGTCCACCGTCAGGTGGCTGATGGCGTCACAGTCGTGCGACAGCAGGCGGATGGGTTGGGTGGGTTTGCAGATTCTGTTGTTGCCCAGGGATCGGGTGGTGTGGAAGTGTTGAATGCGCAGCATGCTGAGGAGGTGGTCGTGCATGGTGTGGGTGTTGAGTCAGTCGGGCATGCGCAGGAGGTAAGGGAGCCAGAGGGGGATGAGCAGACCTTGGTAGCGGCGGCAGAGTTAGTGGAGCACGCTGTGGGTGCGGCGGCGGACAAGATCATTGCGGAGCTTGCGGACAGGGTGGTGACCGAAGTGGTGGATGGGGAGGAGGAAGGCATTCTTGCGCATGCTGGGTTGTTGAACAGAACATCGTCGGATGTCACTTCTGGCGACCTTGATGGTGGCGGACAGCAGGATTTGGTGACGGATACGCAGAGGTTGGCTATGACATTGCATCTGGACCAGGTTGCCGTCCTTGAACAAGGTGGGAGGAAGGCGAAGGGGAGGGGGATGCGGGTCGCGGCGCCGTCAGACAGGGAGTTAAGGTCGGTAGCTAAGAAATCTCAAAATTCTTTTCATAGCTTATCCCATGATTAATGCGTGTTTTTGGAATATTCGGGGGGTTGCAAAGCCTCCTAATCTTCGTAGACTTAATACTCTTGTTCGGATGCATAGACTGCTGTTTGTGGGTGTTTGTGAACCAAAATTGTCTAAGTGTGAAGCTGATTCAATTCGGCTGAAGTTGAATTTTGATCACGTACAGTGTAATGCCTCTGGGGAGCTGCGGGTGTGGGTGTTTTTTAGTTCCCCGGTTGGTGGCCAGGTGGTTGGGGAGTCGGATCAACATCTTTCAATCCGGTGGGGGCATCCCCAGTTCCCGGATCCTCTATTAATTTCCTTTGTTCATGCCAAGTGTGTGCGGGATGAGCGCCAGCGGCTTTGGGAGGGGCTTTTACAAGATAAGCCGGGGAAGGGGCCTTGGTGCGTGGTGGGTGATTTTAATCTTATTCTATCCGGCAATGAGAAAAAAAGAGGCAGGCAGTTTTGGTTGGCAGAGGGTCTTGAACTTTCACAATTTATGAATGAGGGGGGGGGGTATTCGATACAGGTTTCTCCGGGAGTAGTTTCACGTGGTGTAATAACAGATTAGGAAGGGCGCGCATCTGAAAACGGTTAGATAGAGTTTTGCTTAATATGGAGTGTTTGGATTGTCCATTCTCAGTTTCTGTGTCTCACTTAGTGCGCGCCCCATCAGACCATGCTCCGTTACTCATCTCGCTGGCCCCTAAAATTGATTGTAGGAGTCGCTCGTTCCTCTTTTTGAACGTTTGGACATCCAAAGCGGGTTTCTTGGATGTGGTCAAGTCAGCTTGGCATGAGGAGGAGGCAGGGACCCCCTTCTCGGTAGTGTGGGGAAAATTGAAGAAGGTCTCCCGGGCTCTTCGTATCTGGAACAGACAGGTTTTTGGAGATGTGTTTGAAAATGTTCGGATGGGGGAAGCGGCTGTGGCAGAGGCAGAAATGCGGGTGCAGGGTGATTTTTCTGACGAGGCTCACTTGGAGCTCCAGCAGGCGCAAGCTAATTTGAACCGGCAGTTAGCTGTTGAGGAGCAGTTCTGGAATCAGAAGGCCAGGGTCAAGTGGTTACAACACGGTGATCGGAACTCTAGATACTTTCACTCGGTGGTCAAGCAATGTCGATTTCAGTCCAGAATCCACATGATTCAGGATTCAGTGGGAGGATGGGTAAGGGATGATGAGGGGATTGGAAGGGGAGCGGTCCGATTTTTTAGTAATTTGTTCTCGGCTGACCCTGTGGCTGACTTTCACCTCCTGGATGTTATCCCTATTCTTGGGGATGAGATTAATAACACGTGGTTGGAAGAGGTGCCGTCTTTGGAGGAGGTGAAGGGGGTGGTCTTTGGGATGGATGGTGATAGTACCGCTGGGCCAGACGGGTTCTCAGGGAAGTTTTTTACGGTGGCCTGGGAGGTAGTGACTCATGATGTGTACAAGGCGGTTGTGAGTTTCTTCTGTGGTGCTGAATTGCCTCGCTTCGTTACGGCTACGTCTATTGTCCTGTTGCCCAAGGTCATGAATCCTAAGGATTTTACGCAATTCCGTCCTATTAGTTTGTGTAATTTTTTGAACAAAGTTATTTCTCGGATTTTGGTGGCAAGGTTGTCTAGTGTATTACCGCGGATTATTTCTCCCCAACAAAGTGGGTTTGTTAAGGGGCGATCGATTGCGGATAATTATCTGCTGGCTCAGGAGCTGATGTCGGAGATGGGGAGGAAGTGCCGGGGGGGTAATTTGGCCCTGAAACTAGACATGGCAAAGGCTTATGATCGGGTCTCCTGGCCATTTCTTATTGCCGTTCTGCGGCGGTTTGGCTTTGGGGAAATATTCATTGATATGGTATGGAGATTGGTATCTAATGTGTGGTTCTCTGTGATTGTGAATGGGGTGCCGTATGGTTTTTTCAAATCATCTCGAGAGTTGCGTCAAGGGGATCCATTATCGCCTTCACTGTTTATCATTGGGGCCGAGGTGTTGTCTAGAGCTTTAAATGGCCTTGTGTCTCAGTCGCGTAGTGTGGGATACAAGGTTCCGCGGCACTGCCCGGCAGTGTCTCATTTGGCGTTTGCTGATGACATCATTATCTTTGCCAATGGGGTAGTGGGTTCGTTAAGGAGGGTCATGAAGATTCTGGACTGGTACCAAAGTGATTCGGGCCAGTTGGTAAATGTGCAAAAAAGTGGATACTTAGTACATCCTCGGATCACCGTAGGCCGTAGAAGGGTAATTGAGCGGGTTACTCACTTTCACAGGAGGGAGTTTCCGGTTCGATATCTTGGCGCGCCGCTGTTTACTGGTAGAGCCAAGGAGGCATACTATTCGGATTTGTGTCAGATGGTGCTTAATAAGGTTCTCTCCTGGAAGTCCCGGCTGTTATCCTCCGGGGGGAAGCTTATTTTGATTAGGCATGTGCTGTCCAGCATCCCGATTCATTTGTTGGCGGCGGGTGTCATACCAAAAGGTGTCTTCAGGACGATTGAAAGGATATGTGCCAATTTTCTATGGCGGGTGGGGGATGAGCAGAAGAAAGTTCATTGGATTCGTTGGCGCGACCTGTGTTACCCAACAGATGAAGGTGGGGCTGGGTTTCGAGCGCTGGGTGACATGTATAAGGCTTTCTCGTGTAAATTGTGGTGGAATTTCCGGAGTGGCCGGTCATTGTGGGCGCAGTTTCTGAAGGCTAAGTATTGTAAGGGAAGTCACCCTTGCCAGATTTCTGTGACCACCCTGGGCTCAGCAACTTGGAAGCGAATGTTAGATATTCGGGGATTAGCTGAGTTATTTATTGGATGGAGGTTGAACGAGGGTCAATGTAGTTTTTGGTTTGATAATTGGACTGGCCATGGGGCCTTATACCTGAGAATGGGGATGCAGGAGGACGTACCCTGTCTGGTATTTATGGAGGATGGAGAATGGGTTCCGTCGAAGTTAGCGGGGGTCCTACCTTATGACATGGTACAACAGGTTGTAGCAGTGGCCGGGCCGGATGGGGAGTCTCCGGATCGAATGATATGGTTGCCTTCATGCTCGGGCCAATTTTCGATTTCATCCGCCTATGCAGAGATTCGAGAGACAAAGCCGTCATCATTCCTCTTTCGGCAAATCTGGCATCCTTGCATTCCCCTGAAGGTGTCCTTTTTTATGCTTCGGTTGTTGTCTTCTCGTCTTCCTTTGGATGATGTGTTGACAGCTCGTGGGTTTCAGCTTCCATCCAAGTGCTCGTGTTGTCTGCTCTCGGGTTCTGAATCCCTTCATCACTTGTTCTTGCAGGGGGAACTTGCGACTGCGGTGCGGGAGTTTTTTGGCTCTTCTGGGGGAAGGGTTATGACCGGCCATTTGAGGGTGTGGCTGATGGATTGGTGGCTTAAGCCAGTGAAGTCGGATAAGCTTCGGTTTGTGTTCTGGGTATTACCTTCTCTCATTTGTTGGCATATTTGGAAGGTCAGGTGCACAGCTGTGTTCCAGGGAGCCATGCAGAGCCATGCACAGGTGTGTCAGGCAATTTTTCGACAGGTTAAGGAGGTGTTTTGGTTTAAGTTCGGGGTGACACATTGGGCGACCGACTGGCATACGTTCTTGGAGGTGGAGGAGGGCTGGCAGGAGGCATTCCTCGTGCGGCCCATTCGGTGGGTCGTTCCGTGCCATGGCCTGGTCAAGCTTAATACTGATGGGGGCTCAAAAGGTAAGCCAGGGGTGAGTGGGGGAGGAGGGATCCTTCGGAATCCGCTAGGAGGTATGATTTTCGCATTTTCCAGCTATTTTGGGAGTTGTACCAGTTTACAGGCTGAGGCTAAAGCATTATTACTCGGGCTGCGGATATGTGAGCAACGGGGGTTTGGTGGTAACGTGGTGGTGGAGACTGACTCTCTGATGTTGGAACGGATTCTGCTGAAACGCTGCTTGTGTCCATGGGCCATCAGTGTAGAGGTGGGTAAGATTGGGCTCCTACTCGGGGGGAGCTGTCAAGTCACACACTGTTTCAGGGAAGCGAATAAGGTCGCGGACATTTTGGCGAATGTTGGGGCAGCTCATTCTCAGTGTGGGGTTTGTGTCTATGATGGGGTTGAGGAATTGCCCAAGTTGGCTAGGGGTGCCTACCGGTTGGATAGGAGTGGTTTCCCTTCGTTTCGTAGGTTTAGGGTAAAAGGGGCTTCTTCCCATTTGTAATGGTTCCCACGCTTGTCTTCCTTCTTTGGTCTAATAAAATAAAGGTTTGTTTGTGAAAAAAAAAAAAAGAATTGTTTTGATTGGTCAGATATTAATGCAGTGTTAAGTTTAATTACCATTTTTTTTTACGATTGTTATTAACATATATTGTCTATGTGTGAATGCAATTACCTCCAATTGAATTGCTTGCTAATGTGGTGCTCTTCCCTTGGCTGATTGGTGGCAGTCCTCCAATTGATTTTAATTTGATGAGTTGCTGTCTCCTGATTTGTCAATTGGTGGTTGTCCTCTCAATTGCACAAGAAAATGGTTATGTGGTGAGTTTTGATTGGTCAATTATGAAAAAAAAAAAGATTTGTTTTGATTGGTCAGATATTAATGCAGTGTTAAGTTTAATTACCATTTTTTTTTACGATTGTTATTAACATATATTGTCTATGTGTGAATGCAATTACCTCCAATTGAATTGCTTGCTAATGTGGTGCTCTTCCATTGGCTGATTGGTGGCAGTCCTCCAATTGATTTTAATTTGATGAGTTGCTGTCTCCTGATTTGTCAATTGGTGGTTGTCCTCTCAATTGCACAAGAAAATGGTTATGTGGTGAGTTTTGATTGGTCAATTATGATGAAATTTGGCCATCTTTTTCTTCCCCAACGATTTTTTTTTACCATGCTCAATTGAATTGTTTTGATTGGTCAGATGTTAATGCAGTGTTAAGTTTAATTATCACTTTTTTTTTTTACGATTGTTATAAAAAAGATGCCCTCTTTTTTTGCGGTTAATGGTTCGTTGGTTAGCTAATAATTTTTTCGCCCTTTTATTGCCCAACAAATCATCCTCTGAATGCATGTATTGTGCTAAAATTTGCCCGTCTCCTTTTGCAATAATGAATCATATCTATTTGGATTGACCATTTTTTCTCCCCTACGGATTTTTTTTTACTATGTTCAATTGAATTGTTTTGATTGGTCAAATGTTAATGCAGTGTTAAGTTTAATTATCATTTTTTTTACGATTGATATTAACATATATAGTCTATGTGTGAATGCAATTGCCTCCAATTGAATTGCTTGCTGATGTGGTGCTCTCTCATTGGTTGATTGGTGGTAGTCCTCTAATTGATTCCAATTTGATGAGTTGTTGTCTCCTGATTCGTCAATTGGTGGTTGTCCTCTCAATTTCACATGAAAATGGTTATGTGGCGAGTTTTGATTGGTCAATTGTCATGAAATTTGGCCTTCTTTTTCTTCCCCAACGGATTTTTTTTTACTATGCTCAATTGAATTGTTTTGATTGGTCAGATATTAATGCAGTGTTAAGTTTAATTATCACTTTTTTGTAAGATTGTTATCGAAAAAATGCCCTTTTTTTTTGCGGTTAATGGTTCGTTGGATAGCTATTAATTTTTTCGCCCTTTTATTGCCCAACAAATCATCCTCTGAATGCATGTATTGTGCTAAAATTTGCTCGTCTTCTTTTGCAATAATGGATCATATCTATTTGAATTGACCATTTTTTCTCCCCAACGGATTTTTTTTTACTATGCTCAATTGAATTGTTTTGATTGGTCAGATATTAATGCAGTGTTAAGTTTAATTATCATTTTTTTTACGATTGTTATTAACATATATTATCTATGTGTGAATGCAATTGCCTCCAATTGAATTGCTTGCTAATGTGGTGCTCTCCCATTGGCTGATTGGTGGCAGTCCTCCAATTGATTTTAATTTGATGAGTTGCTGTCTCCTGATTTGTCAATTGGTGGTTGTCCTCTCAATTGCACAAGAAAATTGTTATGTGGTGAGTTTTGATTGGTCAATTATGATGAAATTTGGCCATATTTTTCTTCTCCAACGATTTTTTTTTACCATGCTCAATTGAATTGTTTTGATTGGCCAGATGTTAATGCAGTGTTAAGTTTAATTATCACTTTTTTTTTTACGATTGTTATAAAAAAAATGCCCTCTTTTTTTGCGGTTAATGGTTCGTTGGTTAGCTAATAATTTTTTCGCCCTTTTATTGCCCAACAAATCATCCTCTGAATGCATGTATTGTGCTAAAATTTGCCGTCTCCTTTTGCAATAATGGATCATATCTATTTGAATTGACCATTTTTCTCCCCAACTGATTTTTTTTTTTACTATGCTCAATTGAATTGTTTTGATTGGTCAGATATTAATGCAGTGTTAAGTTTAATTATCATTTTTGTTTACGATTGTTATAAACATATATAGTCTATGTGTGAATGCAATTGCCTCCAATTGAATTGCTTGCTAATGTGGTGCTCTCCCATTGGCTGATTGGTGGCAGTCCTCCAATTGATTTCAATTTGATAAGTTGTTGTCTCCTGATTTGTCAATTTGTGGTTGTCCTCTCAATTGCACATGAAAAAGGTTATGTGATGAGTTTTGATTGGTCAATTGTGATGAAATTTGGCCTTCTTTTTCTTCCCCAACGGATTTATTTTTTACCATGCTCAATTGAATTGTTTTCATTGGTCAGATGTTAATGCTGTGTTAAGTTTAATTATCACATTTTTTTACGATTGTTATCGAAAAAATGCCCTTTTTTTTTGCGATTAATGGTTCATTGGTTAGCTAATAATTTTTTCGCCCTTTTATTGCCCAACAAATCATCCTCTGAATGCATGTATTGTGCTAATATTTGCCAGTCTCCTTTTGCAATAATGGATCATATCTGTTTGAATTGGCCATTTTTTCTCCTCAACGAATTTTTTTTTACTATACTCAATTGAATTGTTTTGATGGGTTAGATGGCAATGCAGTGTTAAGTTTAATTATCACTTTTTTTTTACGATTGTTATAAAAAAATGCCCTCTTTTTTTTCGCGGTTAATGGTTCGTTGGTTAGCTAATAATTTTTTCGCCCTTTTATTGCCCAACAAATCATCCTCTGAATGCATGTATTGTGCTAAAATTTGCCCGTCTCCTTTTGCAATAATGGATCATATCTATTTGGATTGACTATTTTTTCTCCCCAGCGGATTTTTTTTTACTATGCTCAATTGAATTGTTTTGATTGGTCAGATATTAATGCAGTGTTAAGTTTAATTATCACATTTTTTTAGATTGTTATTAACATATATAGTCTATGTGTGAATGCAATTGCCTCCAATTGAATTGCTTGCTGATGCGGTGCTCTCCCATTGGCTGATTGGTGGTAGTCCTCCAATTGATTTCAATTTGATGAGTTGTTGTCTCCTGATTTGTCAATTGGTGCTTGTCCTCTCAATTGCACATGAAAATGGTTATGTGGTGAGTTTTGATTGGTCAATTATGATGAAATTTGGCCTTCTTTTTCTTCCCCAATGGATTTTTTTTATCATGCTCAATTGAATTGTTTTGATTGGTCAGATGTTAATGCCGTGTTAAGTTTAATTATCACTTTTTTTTACGATTGTTATTGAAAAAATACCCTCTTATTTTTTGCGGTTAATGGTTCATTTGTTAGCTAATAATTTTTTCGCCCTTTTATTGCCCAACAAATCATCCTCTGAATGCATGTATTGTGCTAAATTTTGCCAGTCTCCTTTTGCAATAATGGATCATATCTGTTTGGATTGGCCATTTTTTCTTCTCAACGGATTTTTTTTTACTGTGCTCAATTGAATTGTTTTGATTGGTCAGATGTTAATGCAGTGTTAAGTTTAATTATCACTTTTTTTTACGATTGTTATCGAAAAAATGCCCTTTTTTTTGCGGTTAATGGTTCTTTGGTTAGCTAATAATTTTTTCGCCCTTTTATTTCCCAACAAATCATCCTTTGAATGCATGTATTGTGCTAAAATTTGCCCGTTTCCTTTTGCAATAATGGATCATATCTGTTTGGATTGGCCATTTTTTCAAAAATAATTTTCCAAATACAATGCTACAGTAATACACAATAACTTAAAAAATATCTCGTGCATACAACATATCAAATATTTCAAAAAAATTTTATAGTAAAAATTTTTCATGTGCGCTGCTAAAGAAAATTTTTTCAAAAACATCGCTAGAAACAACTAATTCAAACAGATTTTTTTCTCACCAAATCGCGTCTAATTACCAATTCTTTGCAATTAGTTGTTAGTGGCTACTTAATAATGCCCTTTTTTTGTCATCCAATGGATCGTGTATGGTTAGCAGTTATTTGCAATTGTTAACAAAAAAATTGACTTTTTTTGTTGTTGCCAAAAAGAAATGCATTTAATTATTGTTTTTTTTACTAATGCTATCAAGAAATGCCCTCTTTTTTTGCGATTAATGCTTCATGGTTAATTAATGATCTTGCCTTATGATTGCCTAATAAGTCCTCCTCTAAATGCATGCAGGATTGTGCTCAAATTTGGGCTTCTTTTTTTTTTTTTGCCGAACGTATCGCTAAAATTTGGCCACCTTTTTCTTTTGCTCCAATGGATCATATTAACAAAAAAATGGCCTTTTTTTCTCTTCCACCAAATTGCATCTATTTACCAATACTTTGCAATTAATTGTTAATAACTACTTAATAATGCCTTTTTCTTATCATCCAATGGATCGCGTTTAATTAGCGATTCCTTGCAATTGTTAGCCTAAAAAAGGCCTTTTTTTTGTTCCAAAAAAAAAACATTTAATTATCAATTTTTTTATAGATGTTATCGAAAGAATGCCCTGTTTTGCCATTAATGCTTCATTAGTTAATTAATAATTTCACTTTTTGTTTGGCTGACAAATCCTCCTCTAAATGCACGTAGGATTGTGCTAAAATTTGGCCTTTTTTTTTTGCCCAGTGGATCGCATTGACAAAAATTAAGCTTCTTTTTGGTCCCCAACGAATTGCATCTCATTGCCAATACCTTGCAATTAATTGGTAAAAACTAATTAGTGCCAACCAATTTTGGCCTTTTTATGTTGTCCACGAAAGCACGGTTTGTTGTCGATTTTTTGTGGCTAATTCTTTTTAGTACCTGATTAGTATCATCGACTTAAATTAACCAACAAATTTTCTCCTTTTGCTTTTTTTCCCCCTGCAACTTA
Source organism: Coffea arabica (assembly GCF_036785885.1). Lineage (NCBI taxonomy): Eukaryota > Viridiplantae > Streptophyta > Magnoliopsida > Gentianales > Rubiaceae > Coffea > Coffea arabica. Next base: position 26,652,394 of record NC_092321.1, read on the forward strand.
TGTTTGCTTGTCAAACTTTTACAATGGATTGTTAACAATTAGTTATTGGCTGATTAGTACCAATATGTTGGATTAACAAAAAAGGTTCCTTTTTTTTTTTGTCCTAACACTTATGTTTACCTATCAATTTTTCACAATTAATTGTTAGCAGTTAATTAATTGCTCATTCAATTTTTTACTATTGTCCAACAAAATTATGTTTAATTGTTGGTTGTTTCTCATCATTTTTATTTGTTAACAATTAATTAATTAGTTGGCTTACGTTTTTAACTATTAAAAAAAATGCCTTTCTATTAATATCATCCTTGCTAAGAAAATTATCTTCTTTCGTATCTTTGCCTGGAAAATTGCGCTTACCCATTACTTTGATTTTAAAATGTACTTTCTGTGCATTTTAATCAAATGCATCCTCAGCCACCATTTTTGATTACTTTCATTTGGTGGGGAGTTGCTGTATTTGATATGATAGTTGGGACTTCTGTTTTATTATATTATCCAGCCTTTGTCTTTTAATTTGCTCTTTCTCTCAATGTGGTTTCTCTTTTTACAATTGATTATTAACAAATAGTTATTGGCTGATTAGTACCAATATGTTGGGTTAACAAAAAAGGTTCCCTTTTTTTGTCCTAACACTTATGTTTACCTATCAATTTTTCGCAATTAATTGTCAGCGGTTAATTAATTGCTCATTCCATTTATTACTATTGTCCAACAAAATTATGTTTAATTGTTGGGTTTTTCTCGTCATTTTTATTTGTTAACAATTAATTAATTAGTTGGCCTACGTTTTTAACTATTCAAAAAAAAATACCTCTCTATTAATATCATTTTTGCTAAGAAAATTATCTTCTTTCGTATCTTTACCTGGAAAATTGTGCTTACCCACTACTTACTTCAATTTTAAAATGTACTTTCTATGCATTTTAATCAAATGCATTCTCAGCCACCACTTCTGATTACTTTCATTTGGTGGGAAGTTGTTGTATTTGATGTGATAGTTGGGACTTCTGTTTTATTATATTACCCAGCCTTTGTCTTTTAATTTGCTCTTTCTCTCAATGTGGTTTCTCTTTTTACAATGGATTATTAACAAATAGTTATTGGCTGATTAGTACCAATATGTTGGGTTAACATAAAAGGTTCCCTTTTTTTGTCCTAACACTTATGTTTACCTATCAATTTTTTGCAATTAATTGTCAGCGGTTAATTAATTGCTCATTCCATTTATTACTATTGTCCAACAAGATTATGTTTAATTGTTGGGTTTTTCTCATCATTTTTATTTGTTAACAATTAATTAATTAGTTGGCCTACGTTTTTAACTATTCAAAAAAAAAAATGCCTCTCTATTAATATCATTTTTACTAAGAAAATTATCTTCTTTCGTATCTTTACTTGGAAAATTGCGCTTACCCATTACTTACTTCAATTTTAAAATGTCCTTTCTATGCATTTTAATCAAATGCATCCTCAGCCATCACTTCCGAGTACGTTCATTTGGTGGGGAGTTGTTATATTTGATGTGAAAGTTGGGACCTCTGTTTTACTATATTATCCAGCCTTTATCTTTTAATTTGCTCTCTCTCTCTCTCTCTCTCTTAATGTGTTTTCTCTTCTTTGGTTTCTTTATCATGGTCATGTTTGTAAAAATGGAGTAACCGTCACTGTGTAGTCCTGCCAAATCTCACCTTTTAGCCTGCTCTGTTTAGCGATAATCCTTTGTTTTTTTCCTTTGTACAATGGTTACTGACATTGCCTGATTTTGTGAGAACCCTGAAAATAGACATATAAATATCAGTGCATATTTCATTTGCATTTTAATTCTTTAATAAATTTTAGCACTAAGTCTAATTGTTTTTAAATAAGTGCGTAGAAATAAACGTTATGTGCAAAATAAAAGAATTGTGCTAAACTACTAAACTTCTTAGTTTTGTTACATTAACTTCATATTTCGATGGTAAACTATTTCATTGATCTAATCATTAATTTCTTTGAATTCTAGTATTGTAACTAATTGTTTTGAAATAAAAGTGTAAAGATAAATTTTATGAAATAAATAATATAACTATGCCAATATTGAATTATTCGGTTTTATTATACAAAAGTAATAATTCTTGAGTTATATTAAGTTTACTCTTTAAAAATAAATTTCCTTAATTTGCAGTAGCTAACATTCTTTCCGAATAAGATTAAGGGTATACAAAAACCTTAGTATTAAGATACCATCGATAAATTTTACAATACATGTATACTAGATACGTGTAGGACGTAAAAATTACGATAATTGAAACCTCGTGAGATTAGCGCATCATTAGGAGGTTCAATTACATTCGGAATAAATTTTTGGGATCAAACTAGAATCAAGGACTTAAGTGTTCATTAGAAGGAATGTGAAAAGACTAAACTACCCTCCCAAGCTCACCAAAACCACCATGCAAACCCAGCAAATTTCGGACAACATAACTACCTCACCTCTCACTCGGCCAATACATTTCTTTCACCACCTTCACACTCCACCCTCCTGCACACTCAACCTCTTCTCCTAAATACCGCAACACCACCACCCTTCACAACCTCATTCTGCTTTGGACCAACAACAAAAGAGTGAGGGAGAGACTTACCTCGTGAGTATCGACCGAGAGAGAGTGAGAGGCCGAGCTGCAATATCTTCCATCCGTGAGCTAGAGAAAAAAATGGAACCTGCTGCTCTATACCCAATCCAACCGTGAGGTAGTGAAGAGGGCTGTGAGCTAAACATCCTCCATTTCAGTCGCAAGCTTGGACAAGAGAAAAGAGGACTGGACGGACTGAAATTCTGGTCTGACCAAGAAGGAAGAGTTTTGCAGCCGCTAGTCGTGTGTGTTAGACTTCAAGCTAAGGTAATTTCTGAACTTAGATGAGATGTATATGGGATGATGAAGCTGTCTATAAGCATGCATGTGGACTGGTGAGGTTAGATGAAGAATTGTGACTTAAGAAATCTGGTTTGGAATGAATTGAAGCTGCTGAATGTGTGAGCTGGATTTTTGTAACTTTAATTAGCTAATCTGTGATAATCTGAGCTTAGAAATGTGTTTAACTAACTGAAAACAAGAAGTTTAAACCATGCATGAAGTTAATTAGCCGTATTATGCTAGAAGGGAAAAATAATACACGACTCTGCTTCATGCAAGAACATCCGAGAATGGTTGAACCAAATTCTGGAATTGTGAATGATAGTAGTGCTGTCCGAACTTGATTTAAACCAGAGCTGATAGTAATTCCACTAATTAGTCATGCATGTTGGTTTTGAGTACCTAATACAAGGTTTTAGTTGGAGAAAATCCAGATTTGCGTCTAACTTAGCTACTGGAAATTTTCTGGAATAGCCGAGAGACTTCATGTTTGTTTGCATTTGTAATTGCTGTCAAATGGAAAATTTTGTTATGAATTGCATATAGATTGTTAGCTTTAAGTATTAAGTGAAGCTTAATGGAAGAAAATCTGAGGAAAAGTTGAATTGTGGATTGAAACCGAGGGAAATTTTCTGCTGCAAAATATTCCAGCTTGGTCGAGAGAAGGAAGTGAGCATTTAATTAGTTTTGTTTTCGAATTTCAATTCAGATTTTCGTATTGGATGTTTAAGATTTGCTTGAGGCTTGCTAATCACCTTTTGCATGTTGAGCTGAGGTAAGAATTGAAGAAAACTAGGAACAAAAGCTATATAAATAAACTATCAATTGCTGGAAAATTTTATCTTAGCTGATGACAGATTTATGGGGACTTTTTGGTGGAATAATTTATTGGAATTAAGCGTTATTTGCTTTGGTATATGCTGGTATGAATGTCATACTTAAATGTATGATGGTTTGAATAAGAGTCTTATGGTTTTAAAAGAGAAAAAGGAGTTTTTCACAAGTGAAAAATGAGTTTCCAGATTTTTGGATTTCTCTGACCAGTCTCAGTAAAATGCTTATATCTTGGTGTAGGAAAATCCGATTGAGGTGCCGTCAGTGGCATTTGAAACTAGAGTCATGGGCCTTTGTTTTGTAGAAATTTCATATTTTTCCTCCATGTGTACTGCTGTCCGTGATTCCTCAAAGTAGGCTGTCCTGTTTGAATGTCCTGTTTCCTCAGGAAACTGAATTCTTGACTTGGATCGAATATTTGGCCTATTTGTGATTTGAATCTTTGAAAAGTGTCTTCTGGGATGTGATAGTATTAAAAATCTATTCTACAACAGTATAATTTTCATAATTGTTTGATTTGTGGAACATGAACTAAAGCAATTTTTGAAGGAAAATATTTTCCAGCATGACCGAACTGGTTGGGACTTTTGGGGAGTTTATTTGCTGGATTTGTGTATTATTTGTGACGCCCCCACTTCTCCCTAAGGCGAACCAAAGGGTATCCGCGGAACGCCTGCCCAGCTCTCGCCAGGACTCACTACAATCCATCATTCAAAAGCTCGAAATACTTTAAATAACTTCAATACATAATTAAAGTACTTCAAATATCTCACACTTACAATTATGTAGCTTTCAAGCTTAAATACAACCCAACGGAAAAGGGTACAATAGCCATCCGTTATAATATAACTTAAAGTTTTCAAAAGAAAACAATCTAGTACTACTCACGAGCACCCTTGGTCTCGAACCCTGTAAAAGAAATCCACAACGTGGTATGAGCTACACAGCCCAGTGAGATTCCAAGACACTCTAACAGTTCAAATAAATCAAGTAAGTTGGGCATATCATATGCATGGTTCAAGGTTACACAATGGCATGTTATCATGAGGTGATAATCATTGTACGGGTAATTTGAGACATTTATCATGGTATGAGACATTAACATGTATAGTTCACGAGTGATTGGAGCTTATTACAGGCATAGCTCAGGATTTCATGTTGGCATTTTAGCACGAAACAATCATCATGATACCAGGTAAACATATACTGTAGGATACGGTGTTCCAGTGGAACTCTGTCGGTCATCTGCACCTTATGACTTCCGGATCCCCTCGGTTTGACTGGCCATCACCTTATCCCTCCAGTGGTAATACTCGAGTATACCGAAACGGTGTCCCAAGGTTCCAACCTACCCGATCGAGCCCAGTCCTGGCTCGAGTAGGTTAGTAACGATGAGCAGGGCCCAATTCAGCTTAGAGCTTACAACATGCACAAGTAATCAAGTAATTCGGCAAAAGGTAAAATTCATCATTTGAGTAAGTCGAGTGAGGTAAAGTACACACTCGCCTAACAATGATGGACAACTTCATATAACATGCGATTCATGATAATCAAGTGATCAAGTAAGTTGGTGATTACGTTAGCAGATAATCAAGTAAGCAAGTAGCCGAATAGATTAGAAAACGGTAAGTAAACATGGTTAACGGTAAACGGTGGTAATTACGGTTAATTGGTAGACATATGTCATTTTAATAGGCCACCATTGGCCGTTTTCACTTTTTCCACATAAGAGTCGAGGAGATTCACTCCAACCGACTTATGCTGTCATAGCATAATTAATCATTTAAACGCATCATGTAGATATGCTCTCCAAGCATTTCATATCTAATATTTCAAGTAATCACATAAATATGCTCTTTAAGCATTTCATATCGAATAGTTCAAATATACATATTTCAGGTATTTCATGTCGAGTAATTCAAGTATACCTTATTCAGATATGCATGAATGTGGTAAATACTTAACATATAGCACTTAACACTTAATAATCATGGGTTATGCATGTCATAGACTTATTCCAATTACGTATTCCTATATGGAACACTCACCTATAGCAACAAGAGAGTAATACTCAAACAAATGTCTAGACGTCCACTTCGAGTTCCTCTTGAAGGTCCCCTTGAGCGCCTGGGCAAATAACCATCAACTATTATACACTATCACTTAGAACCCCTACTTATCAAAGAAGGTTATACAATCTAAGGGGAATTCATTAATTGGGCCTTAATTATTAATAATCGAGGCTCAAGAGTAAAGTTTTAAAGTCTAAAGAGAGAGACTAATATTTTCCATGAAATCGAGTTCAAAATGTTCAATCGGTATCGAGAAAAGAAGGCAAGTTTCCAAAATCTCATTTTCTAAGAAATTGACAAATTTCAGCTTTGGGTGTCAATTTTAGAAAAATCGTATCTTGCACTATGTAGGTCCAAAATTGGAAAGCTTGATACCGTTGGAAACTTCTTCAAAAGGCTAAAAGTTCCTAGAAGATACTTTTCCATGATTCCAAACAGAAGGTATTCAAAAATTGACTCAAAGTTGCTGCTTGGGACCATTTAGACAGTTTCGGGGTTGGTTTTTGACCATCTTTGAAAATCCGGCAAAATTCATACAATACGAACTAACCTCCGAAATTTAGAACTCAATTAGAGCTACAATCAAAGTTTAAAACAAAACAAACGGTACAAGAATTGAAGTTTTGAGCGCCAAGATATAGCAGCTCAAAGTTGGCTAAAAATTCCTCCTCGATCAAGAATTTCCAGATTTAAACATGAACTTTGGGACTTTGTTTGAACATCTAAACAGACTCGAAATGGCACCAAATTTGGTATGATTATACTACCATATAAGGGCTATTCCTCTGTCAAATTTCATAGAAAAATATGCACGGAAAGTCACTTAACAAAATCACTCAAGTTTCCAAATTTTTAAGGCAAAGCTGCCTCGTGTATGAAAATTTCCTTTTCTAAACTTTTGACCAAGGGAAGATACCTAAAACATGTCTCGTTTATGATAATCAGGTCTAGCAAGAATTCAAAATACATTTGATAGGTGATTTACATCAAGAATTTCGAAATAACAAGTCCCAAGTCATTGTTAGTTACAAATCTGTCCAAGTGGAAAATTCTATCACTGTAGCTGTTTCAAACTTTGGCCACAAATCACTCAATTCAACTTGGAATTGGGCGTGGTTGATGGCGTTGGAAAGCTCTCTCATAAAGCTGAATTTGCTCAGAAGAAACCATTTTCAAATTCCATTCACAAACAGCTCGTTTTTGAGCATGAAGATACAAGTCCTGTCCTGTCTCCTGGAGAGAAACGAAACAGGACAGTGATTTTCAATCGAATGGTGTTGCTCACTCAAGTGGAACTAGAATGTGAATTTGGTACCAATGGAAAGCTGGGAATGTCTAATTTCAAATGCCACCGACGGCACTCAATTTCGACATCGGAGTAAAGAGTTATAGCCGATACAAGATGACTGCCTGGGCAATACGGGATTCATTTTCCAGTTTTGCTAACTTTGGAAATCAACTCATTTAACCAACCAAATCATGTTATTTTTCAATGAAATTTTGTACACACTCACAATAACATGTAAACAATATAATCAAGTCATTAGAACCTCAAAATTGTGCACAAAAATGGTCGGACAAGGCAGGGGTAAAACGGTCACTTTTGCTCCAAGCACCTCCTATGATTTTCTACCAACAATACAACATTAATCCACTAATTTAAGCACTAAACCACCATTAAATCCATCATCAAGCATGAGATCAGTCCTCAAGACAAAGGTGGGAGTTCATAGAGCCCACCCATTTCATTTTACACCATAAACAAGCTACCCAAATGCAAATACTACCTTATACATGTAAGATGATCTTCATAAAGCAAGATTTAAGTGTTGGATTAACACCTACTTGATTAGAGGATGAAGGCAGAAATTTCGGCCCCTTAGATGCTCAAGAAAACCATGGATAGCAACTCCTTTTCTTAGCTCAATGGGATCTCTAAATGTTTAGTTAAGTGTAGTTCGAATTTGGAGTGAATTGGAAGAGGTTTGATGAAAATTTGATGAAGGAAAAATGAAGAACTTGGTCTTGTTTTTCCTTGGAGTTGCACGGCTGGAATGAAGAAGGAAAAGAAGAGTTGCACGGCTGTTTGAGGTGATAAAGTGGAAGGTTTTGATCTGGTGTGATGCACCCATGTGAAACTAAAATGTGTGGCTCTCATTGATTCAAAGGTTAACTCTTTTTCCCGCGCGTTTCGTGTTCGATTCCTCTCGAATTTGTTTCACTGGTGCACTAAACCTCTAATGCACTTATATTCATATAAATATTATTCACTCTCAATCGTCCCAAAATAAGGGTCTAAAGTTCCTGAATTTAAATCGCGCGTGTGAAAACGCGTATCTCCAATTTAAGCGCGATAACGCGAAACTTCCGAGAAATTCTTATAACGATAGTACTAATAACTATCACTTGAGTATTTAAACATTAAAATACCGAATTTAGGTCCATTGTACATGTCTCCAATATTCCAAACTTATTGTACTCTCAAGCGGATAAAATCTCCAAGCACTATTCATTATTTTTACTAAACGCGCTCCAGGAAATTAATTCGTGAAATGAGTTACATTAAAAATATAACGAAGTTATATTACCATGCATTTAGGTCTAATAAGACTAGAAAATATTCCTCGAGGCAAATATCCAATTAAATAATTTATTAAGCCACAAATTAGGCTTAAAAATAATAGTTTTTACGAGTCCTCACATTATTTACTTTAGCTTGGTTTGGACAGATGATAAGCTATGTGTTTAGTGAATTTAGCAAGTAAAAGTTAAAGGTTTAATGGACATCTTGGATTGAATTTTGCTGGGTTTTTCTTGACTACCGAATCAAGAAAAGAAAATCTGAATTTTAGAACTACTTGAGAGTCAAGTGGGCTGTAGTTTTTATTCTTATTTTGAATGGATTGGTGTTTGAAGCGAGTATTGGTTGTCAAGAGCTAATGATTGATGAAGCCCTTGACCATTCGAATAGTTTTGCAAGAATTTAATTTTAATAAATTGTTCAAGTAGTTGGCTAAAATGTGCTTGGAAGTTCCCTGGTTTGCGTTTTGGATTGTCTTGATACCTTGGACTTCCTTTGTTGAATTTTATTTGGAATTGAATCTGTGGAGACCTAGGGCTAATGATTGATGAAGCCCTAGTGAAATTGATGTTTGAATTGTGATTTAGCTATTTTGGCAACCAGGAATACAATGTGCAAATAATTTGAAATCGTGAAGTCCGTTTTGGTCTGTTGAATTTGAGTACTTTTAAATCAAGCTTTGTGGAATTATTTTATCTTACTATCAAGTTATAGAGATTGAGAATAGCGCGTTAATATTTAAAATTTAATTGAAAAGTGTAGAAAACTTGCTCGGCAAGGAAACATGATTCTTTTTCACTTATACTCTAGTACTTGAGCTTTTATTGAAAATTTTCTAGTACGAACACATTTTTCACCTTCTCGATTTCCGTGCCAAATTAAGCATTTTACCCTTCTTTTGAAATTGATAGTCCTTGCCACGATTTATCTCGGAAATGGGACTTTTAAATTCCTTTTGGTTTTATACCAATGATTAAGTTAAAACTTCCTATTTCAATTTGCTTGAGCTTGAGGCTTGAGTGTGTGTATCTAAGAGGTTTTCTTTATTCGCCTTAATCGAGCATCTAGGTAATTTGTAATTGTGATTAATCTCAGGTGATTCAGAGGACACCGAGAAGCTCTTTTAATTTCCTGCTTTTGCTCTTGCTTTGCTCCGGATTACGGTGAGGGATTCCAAACTGTTTTGCACAAAATTGCTTCTCGAACTTTTATAACCACTACTTGTAAAATTGCTTATATATATATACGTGATGTGATTTGATGAGTGCTTCTTTCATGCCTAAGTGGTCTAATACTTGATGAATCTTGTTCATTTGAATGAAAAGTACTTAGTTCTAGGCGAGTGTGTACTTTATCGCACTCGACCTAACTGTTGTTGTATTGCTTAACTGTTCAATATTTCATTGTTTATATGTTATTTGCGTATGCTGTAGGCCATGTGTACTTTATCACATTGGCTGAACAAGGCCTTCTCCCCTTCGTTATCACCTATTCGAGCCAGAAGCGGACTCGGTCGGATAGGTTGATAACCCTGGGCACTGTATTTTGGTATACTCGAGTATTACCACTGAAGGGATAAGGTGATGGCCAGTCAACCGAAGGAGTTACCAATGGGAGTTATAAGGACGGAAGTGGACTGAGTACTGTATCCTTTTGTGTTTGCTTTATTATTAACACTGTTATTGCTCTCCTAGTTGACATTTCTCGGGTAAGACTCCTCATGAGCATTAATCTCTGAGATGAAGCAATCCTTGTAATGTTCTTCTAGTCGGACGAGCCACTATTTGTTTGACTAAAATTCATGAAAATATATTTATGTGATCATGCATTCCAAATGTACGTTAGTGGTTTTTAAATGATTTATGAGTTGTACTCATAATAAAGTTGCCAACAAAAGTATTACTTCTACATGTGTTTCCAAAGTAACACTTACGCAATGGTTTATAAATACTTGATTTTCCCTTTTGAAACCTCATTGAGCTTTAGCTCACCCCCAAAAACATTTTAGTTCTATGCAGGGCTCGAGAAGGATAGTTACTCAAGCACAAGGATTTGGAGTACCGTGGATTATCCTTTATCTAGGTTGTGATTGATCTTCTTTGTGGAATGTAATGGTTATTTTGAAAGATTTGTGAACTTTATGGTATGATGTACTTGTGGTTGAAGTGAATGTAAATCTCATGACATTTTGGGGATTTTACTTTTGTAAGAATGATTTGAATTGCAAACATAAGATTGTACTTAAGTTATTATTGTGAAAATTTAGATGAAGTATTGGACTCGTACTTTGGTATGTTGGACTGGTGGATATATTATACTCCGTTTGAGCTTTTAAGAACCATCGATTATATTCATGCTTGAGTTTTGTAGTGAGTCCCGGCGAGAGCTGGGCAGACGGCCCGCCAAACCCTTTGGTTCGCCTTAGGGGGAAGTGGGGTCGTCACAGATTTGTCCTAGCAGAAATTCGACAGCTTATCATCATGATTGGTGGTAGATGTGCAGCTACTACATTGTTTCTTCTAATCCTTTTCTGTTACTTTTTCGCTAGACAGAAAAAAGGTAGGTTATGAGCTTGCTTCTTCTCCTGCTCTTGCTTCCTTTAGACTTTTTTCGTTGCTAATTTTCTGAATTGGTTTCAGCTTGTAGAGTTGCTATTGCTGCTGTGTTGCTGGTGAGTGTCCTGCTTCAAGATCATTTTACTTAGTCTCTCTACATGTGTTGAGCTTTTTTCTTTTTTCTTTTTAAATAATTAGCTTATTACCTTGTTATTTCACTTCTTTATCAGTTTCTTTTCTCATGCACCAGTTTAGTCCCTTTAATTTTTTCATTGCTTTTCAACCTATTAACACGGGTTTATTTTTTTCTTTTCTCTTTCTTTTCCCAGTTAGCTTTTGCATGATCGATTTTATTGTCATACCACCTGCTCTTCTTTGACTCTACCATATGGATTTTCTGCAGGCAAACAGGTTAGTGTTTGTGGTTCTCCTCTCTTCCCCCTTTCTTTTATATTTTACCATTTAGATTCCGTCTATTTTACTTGTATTTTCTGCTCTCGTTGGTTGCATCTTTTTTAAGTTTTACTTCTTTGACTTTTGAATTGTCGAACCTTATTTGCTTCTTGCCATTTCTTGTTTGCTGCATTTACAAGGAGTTATTCTGCTCCTGTCCTGTGCTATTACACCTGAAGGATAAAAATTACAGGCAGCCTTGCATTGAATACTAAACTAGCTTTTGTTACTTATTTTATGCCTCTATTTCGTTTGTTTACTGCTTATTTGTTAACTGTTAAATTTCTTACCTTCATGCTCATTGCTTGCTTAATAATTTTAGCTTAGTATTTTACAAACCTGTTCCTTTTATTTGTTAATTGGTAAAATTTTGCCTTTTTTATATAGTCCTTTCGCGTTGTACACTTTGAACAATTAAAGTGAATGAGTAGAAGTTCTACTCGCCGCAAAAGGTACACAGAAATGCCAGACATAGAAAAAAATGAGCTTCTACGTCGTTGAAGAGAAGATAGGGCCACCAAGAAAAAAGAAAAGCGCTTTCTCTCGCGTATTCGTAAGGTTCCACTTGGTTATGTAGAAACAGGTTTCTTTCCCTGAAACTCTCACTGTCCCGTGTGATAGTGGAAAGTAACCTTTTATGCATGACCAAATGCTAGAAAGTGGGGGGTTTTAAGAACGGCCATTGTAGACACCAAATTTTTGGTGTAATTTCATTTTTTAGTTTTTATTTGTCGTGTTCGTTTTTAGTTTTTAGTTTCCAGTTTTATTTTTATTTTTAAGTTTTATCATAGAATTTGTTGAAAAAGAAAAGCATTCAAAAATATGTTTTAGTCATTTTGTTTTTATTCAATGCTTTCTTGAAAGAAAAATGAAAATGAAAATGAAAAAAAAGGAAAAAGGAAAAAGCGTTCCAAAAAAATGTGTTTTATGTCTTTTAAAATCAATCTTTTAGCATCTTACTTATTTTTGTTAAGTTATTTTGAAAAAAAAGGAAAAAAAAGGAAAACAATGAAAAATGGAAAAATGGAAAAGGAAAAAATGAAAAATGGAAGGTTGAAAGTGGCATTTTGTTATTTCTAGTTTTATTTTTGTTTATTCAATCCAATGTTAATTAAGTTATTTTTGTTATTATTATTATTAGCGTTATTGTTATCAATTTTGTTTGATTAAATCGGTTAGTTGTTAAGTTAAAAAAAAAAAAAAAAAAGTTAAAAAAAAAAAAGAAAAAATAAATAAATATAGTAGCGGCATGCAAGCTGCGTCAAAAACGCAGCTTGCAGGGAAGGATTTGCAAGGAAGGACTGGAGTGCCTTGGCTGCAAATAGGTAAGAAAGGACTGTAGGTTAGAGGAGGGGGGCTTCATATAAATAGAAAAGGAGGGAGCAGCCGCCAAGGGGGTAAGGATCGACGGCTGCAAAATCTGGAGGAAGAACAAAAGAAAACAAAAAAACCAGGGAGCTTCATCGGGGGAGAGGATCGACGGGCAGAGAGTGTGGAGTGAAATCTGGAACGGCGGCTAGGGGCTTGAGGGAGTGAATGAAATGAGAACAAAAAAGAGAGAGAGCTAAGGGTGAACGGGGGGAGCAAAAACAAAAAACCAAAGGAGGGCAGTTACGGTGGAGGGCCTGGGGGTTCTGGACAACGGAGGAGAACAGCAAAAAGAAAGACACAACCGAGGAAAAAAAAACGAGAGAGTTTGACGGCTGTAAACTGAAAGGAAAGACCAGAAAGAGAAAAAGAAAACAGAAAAACAGAGAGGAGAAGGGTGGCGAGATTAAAACTCTGGAGTGAAGGTTAGGTTTTGGGAGTAAATTTGAAGAAAGCTTCGATCTTTGAGGGGAAGTTTTTTTTGGTGATGACAGCTGAGTAAAAGACGGCTGAGAGAAGGGTTTTGAAAGAAAGCAACAAGGGAAGGAAAATTGCTGTGGAAGGAAGCCGCGGCAGCCATTGAAGTCGAGACTCCATCACCACTGCCATCACCGCAGCCCCAGAGCCATTGACGTGACTTCAGCAGTCCAGCCGCTCCATTTGAGTTATTTCCTTGGGTTATCTCACGCTTTGTCCAGGAGTAAGGTGATGTTCTCAATCCTTTCTGGCCAAATGGTGCGAGACTTGAATTAGAATATCGAAAATCATTGCTACGGCATTTTCTTTCGTGGGCTGTTTTGAATGTTTGGCTTATAGTGAATTCTTTCGCTGCTCTTTACATTAGTATATGCTGATTTCCTGGGTTGGGTTGTTTAGATTTTGTATGCTTTGAACTTGAATCTTGACAAAACCCAGCTAAGGAAACTCATGTCATCCGAATTTGATGCACAAAATTTCAGGAAAATGGGAAAAGATTCGGGTTTGTTTGTGCTAATGCTTCGCTAATGGCTGATTCTCTTCCTCTTGTTGCTTGTATGTTTGGATGTGGAACTTTGTCCTTACTTGCTTAAGATTACGGTATGATGTTGGGTTGGGATGTTGATTGTGTTTGGATAAAAGACCCATTTGATGAAAAACATAGAGAACCGTAGCTGGAATTGCAGAACTGTGTCTTGTCTCTGTTGTCCGAATTTCTGGTGCTTAAATATAAAAGTTTTATGCTGAAAAATAGGAGGAATCTTTGATATTCTTGTGGCCTGCTCTCATGTTTGCATTGCGCCTAAGTTGGCACATAAAAATCTTGCTGCAGTTTCCTTTCCTTCTTGTGTTGTTGATACCAGATTTGCCATCTTAATCTTGCAAACAAAATTTCATGTTTTGGTTTGGTCAAGAATTTCTGGTTTGATGAATTTGTTGGTATGATAAAATGGTTGTTATGGGGCTTGGATTGGTTTTGAGTGTTTGTGTCTAAACATACTTGAGCTGGAATTAAAATCTTGTTGACCAAAAGTTTCTTGGAGCTGCATTTTTGCAGCAGAATTTATTGTAGAAAATTTCCTAGTTGCCGATTTCTGTTTGGCAGAAAACTTGATTTGAATTCTGGCTTTGTGTGCATAAAATTCATGCCCATGATGGTTATAGAGAAATGGATGAAGTTTGGGCTCTGTTTATAGTGTTTTTGGTCATTTTTTGATATGAAATACCCACGGCTTGTACATTTTCTGATATGAGCTTGCAGCAGGAATTTGCAGAAGTAAAGATGGTTCAATTTTTTTTACGTAGCATGCATGAAATGTGTTCTAAAATTTGTACTTCTGGCCCCCCAAGTCTCCCCTTAAGCCACTAAGGCCCAAAAATTTTGGAAATCTATCAAAGTGATCCCTCAATCTTTCTTTTCTTTTCCAATTTACTCTTAATTTTATGAATCACTAGTTGTGCAGTTGTTTAAATGCTTTCGATGGGCCAAATTCATGTAATTAACGGTTAAGTTTGAGATGCCTTGACCCCTCATATTTCTTTTCCCTTCCAATTAGGTTCTAATTTTTCAAATATAGGCTAGTTAAGTTATTTAATGCTTTGACGTCTATGTGTTTCTTTGTGATTATTTGAACTTTTTCTTACTTATGGGTTCTTGAAATTCTCAAAAAGAATGTGTCAATTGGACTTGAATGATTGAGTAACGCTTGCTTTTGGATCCTTAAGTGGATGTTATAATCTTGATTTCGCTTGATTTAATTTCGCTTAGTTAATCTTGTTATTTGAGTTTAATAAATAATTTTCCGTTCTTTTCGTGGTCTTTGTATTTGATTATGGTAGATTCCACCTTAGGCCATTTGGTTTGGCACTCCATTTTTAGATTCTTGAGACCTTTTACTCTAGACCGGGTTTTGCCCATACATACATGGTCTATTCCATATTTAATTTTCGTTTCATGCCTAATTTCCATTTTTTGGTGTTTATGGTTGTTACATGTGATTATTTGGTCATTTAAGTGGTACCTTGACCTTTTTATTATTTTGGAGGGTAAATTAGTAAGTTCACTTCATTAGGGCGTCGCTTCAAGGGAGGTACACTCTATCCCTCATTTGCACTACATTTGACCTTATGTGCTCCTATGTGCTATGTGGATATGCATGTCTACTTCGCTTTCCTTACCTCCTTGCATGCATTTACTTACTTTTACTTTTATTTAAGTTTTACGGGGTATGTGTACACCTCTTGGCTTGTAATAGATAGGGCTCGGAGAGCATCTTGTCCA
Organism: Coffea arabica; assembly: GCF_036785885.1. Lineage (NCBI taxonomy): Eukaryota > Viridiplantae > Streptophyta > Magnoliopsida > Gentianales > Rubiaceae > Coffea > Coffea arabica. The sequence goes on from NC_092321.1 coordinate 26,667,909, forward strand.
TTTCCCTTTCCCCTTTTATGCTTTTATGGGGTATGTGTACACCTCTTGGCTTGTAATAGATAGTGCTCGGAGAGCATCTGGTCCACTTCCCCTTCCCCTTGGTTGCTTGTGTTTGTTGCTACATGTTTAATTGCTTTATTAGGCTCTTGCATCTAGTCGAGCATGCTAAATGCTATGTGCTATGTGTTTACGAGTATTTTGGCATGTCTACCTGCTTTCATAGCCATGAATGAATGGAATGGATGAATGTACGTTTCCGCTAGTCCAACGCTAGTCGGAATTCATAGAATGGGCTAGTCCAACGCTAGACCCTTAGGGATTTCCCCTCATTTAGCATGTCATTTTGCTTGTTCACCACATATCATGCATTTTTCTTAGTTTTATCACTTGGCATGCTCCTTGAACCCCCTTTCCCTTCATTTTAGGATTTTTGCATATCATGATAGTTGTAGGGTCCATTTGCTTGAGGGTCCCCTTCCGATAAGGGAAACGAGCGAGTGTGGCTACTCGATAGCCTTAGCACGCTTATATTCCCTCTATCAAAGGAAAAACCAAGTCACGATTTAGGTCTCCCCGTACCCAATATGCATGAATTCCCTAGGCTCATGCATTCTCAATCCACTCTATCATTACACTTTCACTTTTGTCTCATTTGCACACATGCACCTTTTTTATCACCTTCACTTGCACACGAACACTTTTTTGTCTCCACTTGCACACGAACATTTTTTTGTCTCCGCTTGCACACGAGCATTTTATCTTCACTCGCACACGAGTACTTTCATCTACATTTGCACACCTTCACTCTTATCTTATTACTTTTATCATTTTTCTCACTTCACACAAACTCACACTTTCACATGGCATGCATTCCACTCATTTTTCACGTCATTTAGGTTTAGGTGTGACCTCTCCAAAAGGATCATTATTGGGCTTCACAATTAATGTGATTGGCACCACTCAACCTTTGAAGAGAAATTTCCCCCAATCCCCCTAGGTCTAGGGTTTTGCATTCATGTAGACATATCCAATATGCGATACATACCATGGGTAGAAAAATTAGGAAAAATTGGTTTAAGTCACGCAACTAGCCTTGGCTAGGTCGAAGGGGTGCCTTGGATTTTTATCCTTGCCTTCCCCTTTGTCAAACGTGACTCCCGAACCTTTTTCTTTGGCTTACGTGGACTAGGAGTCGTTTTAAAAAGGGTTTTACTACTTTGTCTTTAAAAAACACTTTTTTTGGGTGACTTGGTACACCCCAAATCTATACCAAGTGGCGACTCCGTTTTCATATTTAAAAAACCCTTTTTTAAAATTTCATTTGGCCAAATCGTCGCTTTCCAAAGTCCCATGGCCTTTTTACTTTTCATTTTGCACACGTTCACACCACACTTCACACACCACACACACTACACAATCAAAAAGTGGGGCGCGACAGCCATGATAATGTCGGTGTTATTGCTAAAGCGTTACAATACATGTCATCTCATGAGTTTGCTTCCTTTAATCTTCGTAGTCGTTCTGCTTCCTCTTCTAAGGCAATGCATTCTCCACCAGCAACAGGTGTACTAGGAGGTACTATCAGTGTTACCCATTCCTGGCCTTTTTTTTCATGTCCAGTTCTTACTTTTGAAAACATCTTTGCTCTCTTCTCCACGGATTGATCCTTCCATATTATTGTTCTGTGCAAGTAAGTAAATCTTATTTTGCGACTTGTAGAACTTCCGCTCATTGATATGGCTAATCTTAGGAGCTGTCAACCTACATCCCTCCATGGAAAAAGGAAAAGCTTAGGCTACTGTTCTTTTACAGCTACGCCTGATCTTCATCTATTTAACAAAAAGAATAGGAGCTCTGCCTCTGTAACAATGATTGATGAACTAACAAATTCTCTGGAAGCTCCTTACTGTGACAAAAAGATCTTGCCTATGAACAATCTTTTTGAACATGTGATTGAATATTGTCCTTTTACTGATTTTTCCATGAATTCTAAAATGATGTATTCTCCTCTTCATGAGTGCCAAAGGTCTAGAACAAAAACTGCTTGCTCTGAACCTCTTATGTTGCTTGACCAAACAAGCAGCTTTCCTCTTCTGTCTGATGGAACCATGCAACACTTTTGCACTGACAAACAAGTTTTACCTGATAATGAACTTTTTGAAAATATTGTTAAGTTCTCTCCTTTGCCTGATCCTTACATGGATTTTGGAAAAAATTAACTTGTCTTGAATGATATCCATAGAGAATTATATCTGCAAAAAGAAACTTCTATCTCTGAGAAGCAATCTTCTGCACTAGTATCAACTTCTCATGGTATATATTCCTTTGGCTTTTCCATGGATTGTCGATTCTTTTTTGGCTGCCCTGTCCACTTAGATCCTTGACAAAAAAAATATATTTTTTAGTTCTATTTGGTTGGGACTTTCATACTTTGCTCGCTCTGTTGACTGTACACAATCAAATGCCCCAGAACCTTTTTATTTAGCTTGTTTCTTTATATAGTTGCAGAAATCTTTTCTGTTCAACATAGAGAGTCTAACAAGTCTGCTAAAAAAAGTGGTCTTCAAGGGAAAAAAAAAGTACCGTCATAGTTCTTTTGTTCTCCTATCTATAGATCAACCTTCTGGTCAAAATCATGATTCTCATGAACGTGTGAGAAAGCAGACTCCGGGTTGGCTTTTTATTTCTCTTTCACTTTCTATAGTTTTCCAGATTATGTTTTTAATTAGATTAATAGAGGTGTGACTTAGTGCACTTCTCAGCTATAGTTTGAAATTAAATGCAACGAGGACTCGCAGAGGTCGTCAACAAGGTCTTTTTCAACTTGATGAGATCCCTCATGAAGCCATTACCCTTCTAGATGCTCCTAATTGTGAACATTGTGGAGCTAAGAGGTTCTATTTGGAACCTCCTAGCTATTGTTGCTCTGGCGGAGAGATCTCTATAGTGATTCCACCGATGCATTATGATTTAAGCGTTTGTTTATTGGAAATGATGAAGAAAGCAGTCACTTTAGAAATAATGTTCGAACCTATAATAATAACTTGAGATTTACGTCCTTTGTTGCAAGATATGACCCAAAATTGACCAAAAATATGAAAGGTGTTTATACCTTCCGTGTTCAAGGCCGAGTTTATCACTTCCTCAATGGCTTGACGCAGCCAGGTGACAAACCATCTGGAATCCAATTCTACTTCTTTGACACTAATGAAGAATTAGCAAAAAGAACCGGAAACTGTGAAAAGTTACGCGAAAGCACTTTAAAATTGCTTATGTGCATCCTTTTGAACAATCCTTACACCAAATTCTTTAAAAGTCTTAGGGATATACCAAACCTTAATAGCTATAAAATCATGCTTAATTGTTACCCTGGTTTAGACCAGCGTGTCTATAACCTGCCATCTGCCTCGCAAATTGCCGCCATATGGACTAAAGATGAAAATGAATCAGTAGACAGGAGTGTTCATATTCAGGTTTATACTCACTCACATACCAGCCATAGGATTAATCATTACTATGGCTGTTATGACCCTCTACAGTATCCTATTCTTTTTCCTCGAGGCGAATGTGGATGGCACCATGGTATTAAAAGACTATATAAGTGGAAAGGAAATGAGGACTCCTGTGAGGGCGATTCTAACGTTGATCCTTCTTCTATTAATGAGCCTTCGCACTTAATGGACTTAGAACGCAGAGGCAAGTAAATCACTTACTGCTTCTACGCTATTAAATATTAAACTTATAACATCTTCTTCATCGATCGAATAATATTTGTGTCTTATATAGCTGTTGATCAACGGAAGAGCGAGGGAGACACAGTATCAACTAGAGAGTATTATTGTTACAGATTTCAAATAAGAGATGATGATGAATCGATGCTATTGCACTGTCTTAGGCTTCTATAGCAATTTTTGTTGATTCTTATGTGAAGATAGAAACTTCAAGGTTGGACTTCCACAGGCATCAACAAAATATAATAAGATCGGAGATCCTTCAAAGAGTGTTGGATAGTGTTTCTATAGGCCAGTTTGAAGGCTCTAAAGTTGGTCGTAAGATAGTGCTCCCAGCCTCTTTTATAAGTGGTCCGAGAGACATGAGATAGCGGTATCTTGATGCAATAGTGCTCGTTCAGAAATATGGTAAACTTGATATTTTTCTTACCATGACCTGCAATCCAGCATAGAAAGAAATTCAGGACAATCTAAAATATCATGAAAAGCTGCAGGATAGACCAGATCTTCTAGCCAGAGTTTTTAGAGCTAAATTTGAGATGCTTAAATCTGAAATTTTGAATAAGCAAATTTTTGGTGAAGTCACAGCATGTGTCTATGTTATTGAGTTTCTAAAGCGTGGATTTTCCCATGCTCATTTACTCCTGATCTTAAAACCTCAGTCCAAGCTACTTAATCCAATATCATATGATAGGGTAGTGTGTGCGGAATTACCTAATCGTGCTTGCTACCCTCACTTATACAATCTTGTTGTCAAGCATATGATCCACGGCCCTTGCGGAGATATGGATAAAACTTGTCTTTGTATGAAAAATGGTGCCTGCAAAAGTCATTATCCCAAAGATTTTTATCCACATACAACTCATGCTGAGGATGGTTACTCACATTATAGAAGAAGGGATGATGGCAGAAAAATAAAGGTCCGAAGGTTTACTCTCAATAACAGGTGAGTTGTGCCTTACAACCCGTACCTCCTTGCTTTGTTTGATTGCCACATAAACATTGAGATTTGTTCTACTGTAAAGCTGGTGAAATACTTGTACGAGTATGTGTTTAAAGGTCATGATCTGGTCTCCTTTAAGGTTGTAACAGATGGCGGTTCTCCTGATATTGATGAAATGAATGAGTTTCAAAAGGGTAGATATATTTCGCCTCCTGAAGTTTTTGGCGCATCTATGAATTTCATCTAAATGAGATGACTCCGTCTGTTTATACACTCCAGGTTCACCTTCCAAATCAGCAGTTTGTTTCCTTTGATAAAAAACTCAGATCTCTTGCTGTTATTAGCCAAAGCTGATTTTTCAAAAACCATGTTAACTGAGTTTTTCAAAATGAACGCAGCAACGAATGCAGTAGCTGAAAATCTTAAATGTTTCTATAGAGATTTCCCTCAGCATTTCATTTGGACTGCTAAGTATAAACACTGGACAGAAAGAAAACATCGAAAAGTGATAGGTAGACTTGTCAGTGTTAGTCCAACAGAGGAAGAGCGATATTATCTACGCCTTCTCTTAACTCATGTTCCTGGACTGACATCATTTGATGATCTCTTAACTGTCAATAACAAAAAAATGAATTCATTCAGAGATGTTGCTTTTGCACTTGATCTGTTACAATCTGATTCACATATAGAAGAGACACTTGAAGAAGCTGTTGCATTTTAGATGCCGTCTTCACTCAGGCTTTTATTTGCTACTCTTCTGCTATATTATTCTCCAACTAATCCCAAAATGTTATGGGAAAAGTTTCAACCAGATTTCTCTAGGGATTATGAAAGACATCAGCAATATCATCGATGCTCTTCTGACGAAATTAGTAGACTTGTTCTAATTGATACTAACAGATTACTTGAGCAAATGGGTAAAAATATTACTGACTACCAATTGGTGCCACGTGATCTCATGAATGCATATAGCACATGCCTGACGAAGGGGGTTGAGTATGACAGAAACATCAACATATCGCCAGAGGATATATTGCTATCTTCCAAATTAAATTCTCAGCAGAAATGTGCTTATGATTTAATCCTGCAAGCATGTTTCTCTTTGCATGGCCATTCTTTCTTTATTGATGGCCCAGGGGGTACCGGTAAAACATTTTTGTATCCGTCGCTCCTTGCTACTTTGAGATTACGAGGTCATATCGCCATTGTAGTAACGATATCTGGAATTGCAGTATCTATCCTACCTGGAGGAAGAACTGCACATTCAAGATTTAAAATACCCCTTGATTTTTCAAAGAGCAAGACTTGCCAACTTAGCAAGCAAGGTAGCGTTGCAAAGTTGCTCTCTGAATCCAAATTGATCCTGCGGGATGAGGTTTCAATGGCCAGACGAGAAACTGTTGAAGCATTTGATGATTTACTTAGAGATACTATGGAATCTAACCTATCTTTTGGAGGCAAAGTTGTTGTCTTTGGTGGGGATTCTCGACAAACACTGCCTGTAATTGAGCAGTCAACGAAAGAAGTCCTTTTGCAGTCATACTTTCTTAATTCTCCATTATGGCCTCGGCTTCATAAACTAAAGCTGACGTAAAACATGTGAGCTATATTAGTTCCTCAGTTTTCGGAATTCTTGTTAAGTGTGGGCGAGGGAAAGGAACCTATTGACTTGAATGGTGAGATAACTTTGTCCAGAGATTTAGTCATTCCTTATTACGATAAAGAGGAGTCTCTAAACAGGTTAGATAATTCACTATTACACTGCCTTATCTGTCTGCCTTTTTACCTATATAATTTCTAACTTAGTTCTTCTATTAACATGTTAATAAGTTGTGTTTTTTCAGATTTAACTCTCTATTCTCAAGATTCTTATAGTATGATCAATAGGTGTATTCTTGCTCTTAAAAATAGTTCAGTTGATGAGCTAAATGATATACTGATTTGGAGATTTCCTGGAAAGCTTTATACTTACACTAGCATAGACAAAACTATTGATCAGCGGCACCAAGGTGATTATGAGGATTTTCTTAATTCTCAAAATCCAAAAGGACTTCCTCCTCACAAGTTAATGTTGAAAGAAAACTATCCAATTATATTGATGAGGAATCTTAACCCTCTAGAAGGCCTCTGTAATGGTACTAGACTCATATGTAGAGAACTTAGCCATCACACTATTTCTACTGAAAATTGTTTTCGGCCAGCATCAAGGAAAAAGAATCCTTATTCCAAAGATGCCTCTACAGACTCCTGATAATGAAAAGAATGGCGTTGCATTCATAAGAACGCAGTTTCCAGTCCGCCTTTGCTTTGCATTGACCATCAGCAAGTCTCAAGGACAAACTCTCGACTATGTTGGTGTTTATTTACATGAACCTGTCTTTTCTCATAGACAGCTCTATGTAGCTCTGTCCAAAGCCAGAACTTAGACTGCACTCAAAATTCTCATTGTTCCAGGGACCTTTGATGGTACAAAATAGACTTTCAAAACTAGAAATGTTGTATTCAATGAAGTATTTGAGTTCAGTTAACTGTATATCTCTCTTACATTCAGGTATATCTGGATAAACCCATCCCTTAGTTTACTTAGTAATGTAACTTCATCCATAGACCACTTTCCAGATTATTAATCTTTTGCCTTCTTTTTTTCGCAGGATGGCTAACATGTTATCAATCAGAAATATGGTTCCTGATATGAAAAATTGGTGTTGTCTTGTAACTGTTCAAGAAAAGCAGCAAGTTACTGATTCAATGGGAACGTCGACCAAGAAACAAAAATTGATCTTCTATGACTCGGAGGTTGTGTTTTAGAACGCTTTTTCCAAACATACCAATTCTTCAATTTTACACTCATTTTAACAAACTGTTTCAATTGATCTTCTTAACAGGGTTCTAAAGTAGAAGCCATCATTTTCAATGCTGACATTCCTAAGATGAGTCCTATTCTTCAAGTTTATAGAAAGTATAGGATCTCAAATGCTGATGTTAGAAGTATTCCACCAAAATTTCAGACATCTGAGTTGACTATGCAATGGGTGATCACTGCTAGGACTATTATTGAAGAAGTTAGCAGGGAAGAAGACATTATGCATGTTAAATTTGGCTTCACAAAGTTTGCAGATTTAGCTCAATACATGGGTGATAAAAGCAAGTCTGTGGGTAAGTTTTAACTATCTTCGAAGTACAAGTTTGGACTCATCAAACTGATTATTGCTTTTCTAAGCTACCTTTGCTGTCTTCATAGACGTTCTGGGAGTTGTAATTAGTTCATTGGAGAAGAAAACGATAACTAGGAACTCCAAACAATCAAATGTTCAGAAATTTGTCCTCTTTAATAAAGAGTAGGCGTCATCTTTTTATAATCCTGTCACTGCTTTTTGCTAGATTTATTTTGTTATTTTTGGTCATGATCTTTGTTTCTTTGAATGTTGACTTATATGTCAATATCAATATTAGATCTCAAATAGTGATGCTATCTTTGTGGGATGACTTTTTGAACAATGAAGGACAGGTTTTATTGAATAACATTCAAACCTATCCTATTGTTATTGGATGGAAATTAAAAGTTAACAACTATAATGGTTCGTTAAAATACTGTCCTTCTGTATAATAACTTTTACTTATTTATAAAACTTGCCAATAGTGCCTGAAATCTTTTACTGTTGTTTATTCTGTAGGAGTTTCACTTTCTACTTGGTGTGACAGTCCCATCTTCCCCTAGGGTGAACCAAAGGGTTCGGTGGGTTGCCTGCCCAATTCGAGTTAGGCCTCACTCATATCATCAAATAAAATACTTCCAAAGTACTTAAAATAACAATTCTATAGCTTATAACATAACTAATTTCAGCATACAACCCAACTAACGAAATACGATCCAACGTACTTAAGATACAATCAAAGTTCATCTTACAAGCTTCCAAAATATTGAATTCAAAATTTAATAACCCAAAACAAGAAACAAAAGAAACAGGGTCACACCCTAACTGACAGCGGCTTCACTCAGGTTCTTAGTTCTTGTTAAGAAAAATAAAATGGAAAGAATGAGCTAATGCCCAGTGAGTTCCCAAAAGGCATATAGTCATATAGAACAGCTCAAATTACACTTCAAGTTCACAATTTAAAGCGAGTAAATAAAGCGATTAACAATATCAAGGTGTAGGATACGGGTGGCTCTCAGGAGTTAATGCCCACAAATCTTGATCTTATTTCACGTAATCGACACTCCGTCGACTTTCAAATATTATTACTATGTAGAACTCCACTTATTTCATTCTCCTTCCAACGACTCCCCCTACTAGGGCCGAAATTCAAAACACTTAAAATGGGTATTGCTCGAGCATACTATAGTTTTCACTCCAAAACGGATAAGTTTAAACGCCAAATCCAGCGAATATGAAACACTCTCCTATGGCTTGTCAAATCTCCTCGACCAAGTCCCATGATTGGTTCAAATCGACAGAATTACCTATAGGACTTAGGAATTCTCAAGAATTAACATGCACAATCAATCACCGATCATCGATGGAATAACAACCCAGGCGATATTACAACACATCAACAATTCAGAACACTATTCATCTCAGTCATAATATCAAGTTCACATCTATGTCACATTTGCAAATTCAAGACAGATAACATGCATGAAAACTCACCAATAAATCAAAGTTCAGAATCCAAATTAGGATCGATATCACAGTTTTCAATCACTCCTATAAAAACGTAAAAAGAGACAATAAGTTTCGCCTCAACAATTCACGAAACTAAACCAAATTCACTTGAACTCAATACGTAAACTCGAGTTATGAAAACAATATGTATCTAGAATAGTTTTTTCCAAAATTCGACTCGTGAAAACACAAAATAAAGGGCAAAACAGTCTCGAATTCACCATTGCTGCTCGAATAGTCTTTAGCCCAAAAATAGTGAAATAAAGTGACTTTTAACCGTTAAAGTTCCTAACTTTCAACTCCAATTCAACATATAAACATAGTTTAACCTAATACCAAGTAACTTGAGTGCAATTTAGTCAAAAAAGAACATAAAAATGTCAAAAATGAAGGTGAAAAATTAACCCTCTTCATTCAGTTAGCCCATCCAAAAATTTCTCAAGAATTTCACCAATAAAACAACCATTTAGCCAATAAAAACTCACTCAAATCCATATGGGTTTCATCAATTATTAGCCCTTGGTTATTAATGAAAAAATTTTCAAGTAAATCCAACCCACAAATCAAGAGTTATATTAATATTTTAACCACTAGAACATCTAGTGGTATAACTTCAAGAAATTTACTAGATCTACCATAGATCTTATTTAAATCAAATGAATCTAATATTTTCGTGGCTAGAAATTAAAGATTAAGGGTGCTTTTTGGTTCTTACCTTAAGATCTAACTAGATCTAGTGTGATTCAATATCAAAACTTCCTTCCAAGATTCACCCGTTCAAGTTTCCTTAAGAAAGGTCAAATCTTCTAGATTGCTTGGTGATTTTTTTCACAAATTCACAAGGAGCAAGATGGATGGTGTCCCTTCTCTCTTGGTTGCTCTCTCTCTCTCTCTCGAGCTCGGCTTTCTCTCTCTCCCTCGGTCCTCTCTCTCTCTCGGCCCTCAACAAGAAAAGAAGAAAAAGAAAAAAAAAATTGTGATGGTTGATGGATTTTCAAGTGATTTTCAAGAGCAAGATGGAGGAAGAAATGGAGAGCTCTTAAGTCTCCCTCTCGCTCTCAAAATTTCGGTTGGTTCAATGGGAAAGAGAGAAAATGAACTCCCAAATCTAATTTCTTCCTTTAAAGTGTGGTAGGGGGACCATCTCACCTATTCGCTTATGTGTTGCATTCTTATGCGACATCTTATCCATAACTAGATTTTTCTCAACCAACATTATCCTATCATTTTTTTATTTCTTTAAAGTCTCTATATGCTCTAGATTTCATCTTGAAACTAAATTCCATGTCACCACTCCAAAGTTTCATACTTAATGCTAGCCAAACGATAACCGACCAATTAATAATAAAAAATTCAACTAAGATATAAAATGATTTTTTGATAGATAAGGATACCAAAATTTTAACAAAAATCACATAATATAAATATTTTTATCGTTATTATTTACCTTTCAAAAATAGTAAAATTTTTAGAGCTCTCACATCCTTCCTCCCTTAAAAGAATTTTGTCCTCAAAATTCTCACATTTCTAAACGAGCAAATCAGGATACTTTTTCTGCATCTCCTCTTCCATTTTTCAAGTCGCTTCTTCAACGTCATGATTTCTTCAAAGGACCTTAACTAAAGGAATTTTCTTATTTTTCAAGTCCTTTATCTCTCGATCAAGAATCTTCACAGGATGTTCTTCACACGCAAGCGACTCATCTACTTCAATATCTTTCAACTGTATCACATGAGTTAGATTCGGATGATACTTCTTCAGTATAGAGACACGAAAAAGGTTATAGATCTTAAACATACTAACAGGCAAATCCAACTGATATGCCACTTTCTCAATTCGTCGGAGAATTTCAAAAGGTCCAATATATGTTGATTTTAATTTCTTCCCTTTTTTTGATACAACTTCTCCTTTCATGGGTTTAACTCTCAAGAAGATCTTATTCCCCACTTGGAATTCCAAATCTTTTCTCCTATTATTTGCATAATTATTTTGTCTATTCTGGGCAATTTGGAGCCGTTTTCGGACTATCTTTACTTTCTCATATTTTTTCTCAACCCAGGGTATAGTGGTTGGATCCAAAATCTTTCTCTTTTCTACTTCATCCCAATAGGTCGGCGATCGACATTTTCTTCCATAAAGTGCTTCGTAAGGTGCCATTTGAATTGAAACATGGTAACTATTATTATACGCAAACTCGACCAATGTCATATGGTGACTCCAACTTCCTCCGAATTCCATTATACATGATCTCAACATATCTTCCAAAGTTTGGATTATCCTCTCTGACTGTTTGTCCGTTTGGGGATGATATGTTGTATTCAAGTTTAACTTGGTTCCCAAAGTCTCTTGAAATTTTTGTCAAAATCGGGAAATAAACCTCGGATCTCTATTAGAAACGATACTTACAGGAATTCCATGTAACCTTACAATTTCATCAATATAAAACTTTGCTAGTTTCTTTAAAGGGTATTTCATATTCGCCAGCAGGAAATATGCAGTCTTAGTAAGCCGATCTACTACCATCCAAACCGCGTCATGTTCCTTTTGAGTCCTTGGTAACCCTGTCACGAAATCCATGATAATATGTTCCCACTTCCACTCGGGTATCTCTAGAAGTTACAAAAGTCCCGAAGGTTTCTGATACTCAGTTTTAACTTGCTAGGAGACAAGACATGTTTGAACAAATCTAATCACTTCCTTTTTCAAGCCATCCCACCAATATAACCCTTTTAAATCTTGGTACATCTTATTACTCTCAGGGTGTATTGTATATTTAGATCGATGCATTTCTTCTAATATTTCCCTTCTTATTCGTTCATCACCGGGCACCACGATTCGATCTCGAAATCTTAGTACTTCTTTAGACCCTATTTTAAAATCTTGAGTTCTCTCTTTCTGTACTTTTTCCAACCATTTCTGCACCATATCATCCTTTTTTTGTGCCTCTTTAATGCGTTCTATCAATGGAGACTTTAATGCCAAATTTTCAAATACAACCTTCTGTCCATCTAGGCGAGGATGTCGCTCGCTCACCTTCTCCAACATACTCCACTCTCCAACCATTAACCCTGCCACTTGAGCTTTTCGACTTAACGCATTCGCTATTACATTAGCTTTCTCAGGCTGATAATTAATGGTGCAGTCATAATTCTCAAGAAATTCTATCCATCGCCTCTGTCTCAAATTCAACTCCTTTTGAGAAAATAGATATTTAAGATTCTTATGATCCGTAAAAATCTCAAATGTCACCCTATATAAATAATGTCTCAAATTTTTCAATGCGAAAATGACTGCAACTAACTCCAAATCATAAGTTGAGTAATTCTGTTCATGGGTTTTTAATTTTCGAGAGGTATAAGTAATAACTTTCCCATTTTGCATCAAAACGCAACCCAATTGCATCAAAACCGTAATCCTTCCTTCTCATTTGGTAATGTCAATATCGGGGCCATTGTCAAACGCCTCTTCAACTCTTGAAAACTAACTTCACATTTAAGATTTCACATAAACTTGCCTTGCTTCTTAGTTAGATTAGTCAGTGGTCCAGCAATTCTCGAAAAGTTCTTAATAAATCGATGAGAATATTCCGCTAAATCCAAGAAACTTTTAATCTCGGTAGGGGTCTCTAGTTGTTTCCATTGAGTAACGGCGTCAACCTTAGTTGGGTCTACAGAAATCTTATCCTTAGAAATCTTATACCCTAAAAAGAACACTTCGTCCAACCAGAATTCACACTTAGTAAACTTACCATACAATTGGTGCTCTCTTAGGGTTTGTAACACTATTTTCAAGTATCGGGCATGATTTTCTCGAGTTTTAGAATACACAAAAATGTCGTCTATAAATACCACCACAAACTGATCCAAATATGATTTAAAAACTCGTTGCATTAAGTCCATGAATGCGGCAGGAGCATTAGTCAATCCGAAAGGCATCACCACAAATTCAAAGTGCCCATACCTCAAGTTAAAAGTAGTTCTCGGTACATCTTTCTTCCTGATTCTTAGCTGATAATACCCTTGCCTGAGATCTAACTTAGAAAATAATACCGATCCTTGCAACTGATCAAACAGTTCATCAATAAGCGGTAAAAGATACTTGTTCTTTATTGTCACATTATTCAACCCTCAGTAGTCTATGCACAATTTCAAACTTTCATCCTTTTTCTTGACAAATAATACGGGCGCTCCACAAGGCAAATCGCTTTCTCTAATGAATCCCCACTCTAATAAATCTTGTAATTGAATCTTTAATTTCTTAAATTCCGCAGGAGTCATCCGATACGGGGTTTTAGAAATGGGCGCTGTCCCTAGCACTAAATCAATTTTAAACTCCACATCTCACTCGGGAGGTAAGGATTCTAACTCCTCAGGAAAAATGTCGGGATAATCTCTCACTATTGACACATCTTCCAACTTCATTTTATCACTTAGAGGGTTTATTAGAAAAGCCAAATAATCTTAAGTTCCCTTACTTATTAACTTTCTAACTCGAAGTCCCGAAATGAGAGCAGATGAAACTAATCTTTTCTTCATATCCAATCTTAACGTTGCTTCCCCAGGAATGCAAAATTCCATAATTTTTGTCCTACAGTTCAAGTTAGCCTGATATTGGACTAAACAATCCTTCCCTATAATAACATCGTACCCTTTGATGTCTGAACTTATTACCAATAATTTCCTTTCTCCAACCCATATTTCACAGTTCCTATACACTAGATTCGTAATCAGGTTTTGATTTCCCGTAGGCGTTCTAACCTCTAGGTCATAAGGTAATCTAGCCACTTTATATCTACCTCACACATAAAAGTAGAATTTACAAACTAATGCGAAGCACCAGGGTCAACTAAGACTTTAGCTAAATGATGAAAAATAGAGATAGTACCTTCGACAACCTCCATTGGATTGGGAACTTGCTGATGATCCAGGGCATAAACCCTAGTTGGAACTCTCGGTCGATTCCCTACTGCACTAGCCTGACTGGGGATTGGCTTGTCTGTCTGACAAACTCTACTTCTCTTTTGAGCCTTAGGACATGCAGCCAGCTGATGATCACTACTTCCACACTTCAAGCATTTCCCCTCTTTTTTTCAACACCTATCTTCCGTGTGATTAGTCTTCCCACAATAGTTACAATACGTACTAGGAGTTGATGTTTGACTTCCTTGTGGGACATTTCTTGACCGTCCCCTTCCACTTGACATCCCTCTAGAAAATGCTCCTCTCGACGTAGCTCCTCTAGTCATCGTTCTTTTTGGTGCTCCCGAGGTGTTCACTCAACTCATTCCTTTCCCAAACTTGGGAGGTGAAGCATTCGCATCCACTGGACCACGGCTACTACTAGGAGCATTTCTTTTTCTTACATTAAAAGCTTTCACTTGAACCTTTGCACTCTCAATTCTCTGAACCCTCTCAATTGCATCACTAAAACTGATGATTTGGGCCGCTGCTAGACCTTCTTGTATTTTCGTATTTAAACCTTGAATAAACCTCCTTATCCTCCTCTGTTCGGTCACCACCAACTCAGGGGCAAACTTTGACAACTTGGTGATTAGTGTCTCGTACTCCGCAACACTTAACAATCGTTACTTACACTATCTTCCATTTTCTCTTAGATTAGCGGAGGGAGGAATTTAGTATTAAACTCTCGAGTAAAGTTCACACAAGTCCTAGGAGTCTGTTCTCTATCCCACTTGGCCCTTATCATGTTCCACCAGGATCGGGCAGCTCCTTCGAACTGAAACACGGCAATGGCCACTTGCCTCTCCTCCGTGTAATTTAGAGCAGCAAAAATATCAGCAATTCTTTTTAACCATCCCTCAGCCATTTCTGGATCGGACCCTCCAGAGAACTTAGATGGGAAAAACCTCTGGAAGCGCTCTAGAGTTCTATTCTCCCACCCTCAGGGTTTACGGTTTGGTTTACAGTTCCATGACCTGGTTGGTTAGCTAAACGTTCCAGAATATCTGTTATTCGGTTAATGGCAGTAGCCACTTGTTTCCTAACCTCACCTTTAGATCCAGGATTTTGGTCGGCGCCCGACTCTCGGTCGCCTTCCACGTTATGAGATTGTCTAGTTTCTCGCTCTCGACCTCTTCTACCTTTCATCGGTCTTATAAAGGGCGAACGTTTTAAAATAATTATAAAGATAAAGGATTTGCAAGTTAAACTCTAAATATAATCAAAATATTTTATATTCATATTAGAAAAGCGTACGAATAAATTAGATGAATATGCTTCTATAAAAGAGATACGAATGTCACAACCAAAAGCAAATATGGAAATAGCAATCAAAACAGTTACGATAGCATGCATTTACAGGAGTGAGAACTAGTCTAACGGTTTCTCTCACAAAAGAAGGGTATACAAAAGCATTACTTCTAACCCTACTAGTCTAATCCACCTCAGACACGGAAGTTTTCGAAGATTCGGAACTGGCAGTCTCCTCATCTTGGGGTAGATCCGCCTCAGCTACAGCTACAGCCCCAGGAGTCTCGGTCATAGGATCTCCTCCCATATTCTCATCACTAGGAGGTCTAACCGCAAGGTCTACCTCCTCTCGACTAGTCTCGAGTACTGCTCCAATCAACTTCTCGCACTCAGTTACAATGCCACTGGCTCGATCACGAGCAACCCTCACCACTCTAGTCAATCGTTCAGTGGTCGCGCGAACCTCAGCCTCGAGCTCGCGAATCCTAATTGTCTGTACCTCCTCCACAGCCAAACGTCTATCAACCTCCTCTCGTAATTCCCTATTGATCTTAGTCAGACGTCTCCTCTCATGGTAGAGTGATAGGACCACATGGTTAGGGTAGGCATGAGCTCTCCAACAATCGCACTGCCGCCTAACTCGAGTCATGGGGTTATAGGCCGCACAAGGACCCCCTGGTCTCGTGCGATAGCCGATCACTGGACGACGAATCTTAGGATGCTCACCATCAACCTCTTGCCTAGGGGTGTCAACAAATAGAATCTAGCTCGAATACTAGTTTGATCGAGTTCGAGTTCGACAAAGGGCTTAAGGTTCGAGATCGAGCTCGAGATCGACGAATATTAGTTTTACATGCTCGAATTCGATTCGTAAGAAATTCGTGAGGTTCGAGCTCGTGTTCGAAATTGCTCGAATTGCGGTCGAACTCGAACCAATAAAAATTGTGCTCGTTTAAAGCCTGCCTGAAACAATCTACTATCCTTAGACTAAGCAGAATTTGCTTTCATTCAGCCTTTTATCTGAACCAAATCACTTTGGCAGTGACATTTCCTAACAAATTTTGCCGGGGAAATGACAAGCTAATGCAAATGCAAAAACTTCAAGTATAAATCTCAATTTATGTGTAAAGTTACATCGAGACAAAATGCATATGCATCACAAAGATGGATAGACTTGATACAATCTTGAAAATGGAAGATACAAGCTCTGCTATACATTACTGAACAGCACTGTCCAAACTCATCCATATGATTCAGAATCTAAGGCAAGCTAACTTTAAATATCAATTTAAAGCCAAAGTATCAAACTGTCAAAAATTTTGCAGCCGTTATGCCAAGTTGCCAACCATTATCCAAATTCATCCATACATATTTTAACATCAAAACCAGCATCCAAATTCAAAGATAAGTCAGACAACCAACATCCACCAAGTCACAGAAATAGAAAAAATAAAGACAAAGTGTCAACAACTCAACATTCAAGTGAATGTCTTCAACAGGCAATGTCAATTGTCAAGAAATAATCATACTTAAAAAAGTGAAACAAATTTTGCAATTAAAGCAGTAAAACAGCAGCTTCTTGTCCATTCCACCATAATCCTTTCCAACTTTTCAATTTCAATCTGCACTATTTGCATTAGAGGAATCTTTCCCTGACATAATTCGATTGGAATAAGATTCAAGTGGGGCTGTGGGCTGACCTGAAAATTATAACAAAGAAATTTTAGATGATTTTCGAATCAAAAGCTGCACTTGGATGAGAAAAAACAGCGAATTCTAACTAGTACAGCGAATTCCATAATGAGTTCATCCCAGTAGTTGAACATTTTTAACTAATACAGCGAATTCCTATAATACAAGGAAATTCAATAATGACGATAAAAAAAAGTTATACTTAACAAACCTGAAAATAATCAAGAGGGCTAAAAGAGAACTATAGCAGGCATTGCGCACTAGTCATAGATCATTTTAAGTTGGTTGCTTTTCTTTTTCTTCCAAGAGTTAATAAAGATTGAGAATAAAATTAACACAAGTTGCATTTTGACTGGACATATACAGTTTTGCTGGAAAAATGGGAATGGAGATGAGGAGATTATGTTTTTATTGATTAATAGTTTAAAATCCAACGAAAGTTAACAATATGGATCAAGTATCCATTAGAACTTAAGGTGCTTCACGTTGAACTGGATAAAAACTAGAACGAATTAAAACTAACTTCAATGACAAATCCCAACAAAATGTCACTCTTCTAAGACTGAAGCTCCAGTTAATGCGTCACTTTTCATTGATCTATCGCCAATTACTTGATTATGTTCAATATTACTAGGGGAACCAAAGGACATTTTTGCTATACATTGGAGTAATCATCATGGAGTGGAAAGCAATAGGGCCTTCATGAATTCAGTATATATAACCAACCAGACGTAGCAGCTAGCTAAGAAATAGCTGGGTTCACTCACTCACAACTCTCAACATGCTCTACATTAATTTATAATCAACCTCCTAAATCTTAGTAGATGATTTTTTCTTTCCCTTTTTTTTAAGTCGTGGAAGGTGGTGGTTATAAAACAATAAATAATAACTCTCAGTGGTCCTTGTTCGGGAAAGCAGCAGCCATCTTTCCAATTACAAATCGTTTTCTTGGACTCGAACAAACTTGATCCTTTGAGGGCCCTCTTATTTATTGAAGTTGAATCAACTCAGTTACAAAGCAAATACATTCTGGAAAGAGGGAAGCAAATAATCAAGTAATTGGAAATAGATCAATGAAAAGTGATGCATTGACTGGAAAGAGGGAAGCAATATTCATTTGTCTCTTTTTTTTTTTTTTTAAATCATTTGGCATGCATAGGAAACACGCTGTAGTTGTATTGCTTCTCTGATAACTCCAGCAAAACTCAGACAAAACCAAAGATGAAGGAAATGACACATTCAACTTCAACCCTAAACATATTAATAAACCAATGAATACAAACGATCTTTATTTAAAAAATATATATACATAGTGCCATAAAACTTCATATATCTTTCAACATCAGATGAATCACTTTAGCAGCAATCGATGAGCATATTTGTGTCTTAGTGAAGAATTGCAGCCATTCTCGGAATGGCACTAATTTCCGTTCTAGTACTAGGAAAATAAGCCTTTCTTCTCGTGAAGTAGTATTAAGAAATACAGAAGGGAAGAGAAAAACTCAACCATTAGATAACATGTTACCTGTTGCACGATGCACCTACTTCAAGATCCAAGCTTCCGCTTGCCGCACGGCTGCACCGGCTGCACAATCCAAATGGGTTTGATTTGACAACAAATGAGTGGAGTTAGCAACAGCGAAATGAAACAGCTGGACCGCTGGAGTTAGCAACCCAAATGGGTTTGATATGAAATTGGAATTAGGGATTGAGGTGAGGAATGGGGATTAAGGAATAGCCACTGAGGTAAGGAAGAAGAAGGAAGACGGCGGACAAGATTGAAGGCTGAAGCTCCTTGACCTAATTAGAGTTTAATATGTGAATTTCTTTTTTTTTTTAAGAATTATCTGGAAAGACAAGAATACCCCTATTATATTTTGAATTTTAATAGGTAAAACATGTAATTAAGCTTACAACTATATATATCTAAGTAATTTTATAAATATAAAATTATATATATTTAAATATACCTAAGCTCGAAAAGCTCGCGAGGTTATCGAGCATAACATTTCTAGACTCGAATTCGATTCGTTGAAATATTCGAATAGTTCGAGATCGACTCGAGCTCGATTTGACCGAACTCGAGCCGATCATTTGATCGAGTTGCTCGCGAATAGTTCGTGAGCAGCTCAATTCGTTGATACCCCTACTCTTGTCTAACACTTCGTTCTATCCTAATAAAACTCACAAATATTTTAATAACTCTAAGACTGCCTAGACCATTCAAACCTAGATTCTGGTACCACCTGTGACAGTCCTACCTTCCCCTAGGGCGAATCAAAGGGTTCGGCGGGTCGCGTGCCCAACTCACGCCAGAACTCACTCATACCATCAAATAAAACACTTCCAAAGTATTTAAAATAATAATTCCATAGCTTATAACATAACTAAGTTCAGCTTACAACCCAACTAATGAAATAGGATCCAACGTACTTAAGATACAATCAAAGTTCATCTTACAAACTTCCAAAATATCGAATTCAAAGTTTAACAACCCACAATAAGATACAAAAGAAACAGGGTCACACCCTAACTGATAGCAGCTTCACTCGAGTTCTCAATTCCTGTTAAGAAAAACAAATTAAAAAGAATGAGCTAACGCCCAGCGTGTTTCCAAAAAGGCATACAGTCGCATAGAGCAGTTCAAATTACATTTCAAGTTCACAATTTAAAGCGAGTAAATAAAGCGATTAACAATATCAAGGTGTAGGATACAGGTGGCTCTCAGGAGCCAATGTCTACGAATCTTGATCTTATTTCACATAGTCGACATTCCGTCGACTTTCAAGTATTATCACTATGTAGAACTCCACTTATTTCATTCTCCTTCCAACGACTTCCCCTACTAGGCTCGAAATCCAAAACACTTAAAATGGGTATTGTTCGAGCATACCATAGTTTTCACTTCAAAAGCGACAAGTCTAAACGCCAAATCCAGCGAATATGAAACACTCTCCTATGACTCGTCAAATCTCCTTGATCAAGTCCCATGATTGACTCGAATCGACAGAATTACCTATAAGACTTAGGAATTCCCAAGAATTAACATGCACAATCAATCACTGATCGTCGATGGGATAACAACCCAGGCGACATCACAACATTTCAACAATTCAGAATATTATTCATTTCAGTCATAACATCAAGTTCACATTTGCAAATTCAAGACAGATAACATGCATGAAAACTCACCAATAAATCAAAACTCAAAATCTAAGTTAGGATTGATATCACAGTTTTCAATCATTCCTATAAACACATAAAAAGAGACAATAAGTTTTGCCCCAACAATTCGCGAAACTAAACCAAATTCATTTGAATTTGACACGTAAGTTCGAGTTATGAAAATAATATGTATCTAGAATAGTTTTTCCCAAAATTCGACGCGTGAAAACACAAAATCAAGGGCAAAACAGTCTCGAATTCACCATTACTGCCCGGATAGTTTTTAGCCCAAAAATAGTGAAATAAAGTGACTTTTAACCGTTAAAGTTCCTAACTTTCAACTCCAATTCAACATATAAACATAGTTTAACCTAATACCAAGTTACTTGAGTGCCATTTAGTCAAAAAAAAAAAAATACAAAACTGTCGAAAATGAAGGTGAAAAATTAACACTCTTCATTCGACTAGCCCATCCAAAAATTCCTCAAAAATTTCACCAATAAAACAACCATTTAGCCAATAAAAACTCACTCAAATCCATATGGGATTCATCAATCATTAGTCCTTGGTTATCAATGGAAAAATTTTCAAGTAAATCCAATCCACAAATCAAGAGCTATACTAGTATTTTAACCACTAGAACATCTAATGGTATAATTTCAAGAAATTTACTAGATCTACCATAGATCTTATTTAAATCAAGTGAATCTTTCATGGCTAGAAATTAAAGATTAAGGGTGCTTTTTGGTTCTTATCTCAAGATCTAACTAGATCTAGTGTGATTCAATCTCAAAACTTCCTTCCAAGATTCACCCTTTCAAGTTTTCTCAAGAAAGGTCAAATCTTTTAGATTACTTGGTGATTTCTTCCACAAATCCACAAGGAGCAAGATGGATGGTGTCCCTTCTCCCTCGGTCTTCTCTCTCTCTCAGCCCTCAACAAGAAAAGAAGTAAAAGAAAAAGAAAAATTGTGATGGTTGATGGGTTTTCAAGTGATCTTCAAGAGCAAGATGGAGGAGGAAATAGAGAACTCTCAAGTCTCCCACTCTCTCTCAAAATTTCGGTTGGCTCAAGGGGGAAGAGAGAGAATGAACTCCCAAATCTAGTTTCTTCCTTTAAAGTTTAGTAGGGGGATCACCTCACCTACTCGCTTCTGTGTCGCATTCTCATGCGACATCTTATCCATAACTAGATTTTTCTCAACCAACATTATCCTATAATTTTTCTATTTCTTTAAAGTCTCTACATGTTCTAGATTTCATCTTAATACTAAATTTCACGTCACCACTCCAAAGTTTCACACCTAATACTAGCCAAACGATAACCGGGTAATTAATAATAAAAAATTCATTTAAGATATAAAATGACATTTTGATAGATAAGGATACCAAAATTTTGACAAAAATCACATAATATAAATATTTTCATCGTTATTATTTATCTTTCAAAAATAGTAAAATTTTTAGAGCCCTTACACCTGATTTGATTCTGCACTTCTGGTTGACCCACCCATACAGGAAGCAAGAGAGCTGAAGAATTGGTTCAATGCCTTTTCCTTCGCTTCTTTCATAAACACACAATATAAGCTGTTCTCATTTCTTTTTCCTTATTTTCTCATTTCATCATTCTTTGTGTAGGGCAATGAGAAATACTAAATTAATTGCGTGCCTCATTGAAACAAAGACTTATATTAAATACAATCCTGAACTCTTTCTGAAAGCAGACCAGCAGACTACTTTAATTTGTAATGTTTTTCTGTCACAGAAGGTGCTAAGACTCTTTTGCTATTTATCCACTTTTCTTAAAATTGCTCATGCATATTTAGCTTCTGATCTTATATCTGGTTACCATTTAGACTACACTGGTCAAGGCAAAAATCTC
Organism: Coffea arabica; assembly: GCF_036785885.1. Lineage (NCBI taxonomy): Eukaryota > Viridiplantae > Streptophyta > Magnoliopsida > Gentianales > Rubiaceae > Coffea > Coffea arabica. The sequence continues at coordinate 26,690,194 of NC_092321.1, forward strand.
TTTTGAACACATTTTCCAGAAATATTGGTATATGAGCTGTAGAAAATGTAACCGTGCTACTGCAGCAGACTACAGGATTGAGTTTACCTGCAATTCATGCAAAGAGAAGAGCCCTGCTGTGCCTAGGTGCTGTATTATTAAATCATCAGCATTAAATTTACTTGTAAATAGCACATGATTTCACCATGCTTCTGTCTATTAACTAATATACTATATGTTTACTTTTCAGATGCCGGTTCGACATTGATTTAAGTGATGACAGTGGAGTCATACCAGCCTCCGTCTTTGGAGACCTGGCAGAGAAGCTTCTCACATTCACCGCCCTTGAAGCAATGGATCATTTTAACCAGGTTATTTTAGCTTCCTATAATTTTTAATGAAAGCAGCATTCTACTCACAGTTCTCATTCCTTTTTGTGTTTCCTGTAGAATCACGAACTTTCGCTTGAGTTTGTTCGCAACAGCTTGAAAACAAAGACATTTCTGATTCATATTAAACTAGTCCAGACTCAGTTAGCAGATGCCAGACAGTGTTATACAGTTTTACATTATTCTGAACTTGAACGAGAGATTGATTCTGCTCAATTAACAGAATAACCAAATACTTTACCTATCTCAATTGAACACAGAATTGGGACTGCTTAGCTGCTGACGCCAGGTTGGTCGACATAGTTAAAATTTTAATAAATAACTTTATATCTTAGCAGCATATTCAACTATCCTTTGTCTTTGTATGAGAGAGCAGCTCTGGTTCAAAAGCTCGCCTCCGCCTCACTGATTAGTTTGATGAAATAGAAACTGCTGACAGTGATGACTTTCAGACTGTTACTAAGAATTCCAACAAGAGGACAAAATTGGGATGAATCATCTTTATCCCCTTTTGGACCGCTAGATTTTGGATATTTTTTGGCTTTTTCATCTGCACTTCTATATTCAGGCAGATTGTTTGTTACTTTTGAATGTGCTACTGCTATATTTGTAAGCCCTTGGCTTTTGTGTGTGGTCATCTGTTAAACAGCTTTTGCATGACCATTTAACATTGATGATGATTTTTGTATCAGTGTTCTTGCCAACGCTCCAAAGATGAACTGCAATCTTCCATCTTGGATATCAAAGAGATTTTTGCAGAAATTTTTGGATTCCTGGCAAGAAGCTTACTTTGTGCATCATGTTAACTTTAAAATTTATATAATTTTTAGTGCTTTTCTATTTCTTTTCATTTTTTTTATGCAAATATTGCTATCAATTCTTTAAACCTCTAGCTATGTATGTACACTTCTTTATTTATTGCACCTACCACCTTCTTTGGTACATAAAGATTATAAATTCAGCTCATCTTGCTTCTTTATAGACTGATTCCTTGACTGCATATATGACAGACATGACAAACGCATGGTTATTTATGAACTCACCTTCAGCCAATTTAAACATTGCAAGTACACGGTAGATGTTAACTTTATATTGTGGTCAAATGACACCTCACACCTAATAATTGACATTGAATGGTCTTTTCTATTAACCATTCTTTACCATCCTTTGCAGCAACCAATAAATTTCTTCACTTATGGTACAAAACAAGTTTGCACTCAACATTAAAAGCAATAGAAAAAATAAACCTTTTTTGCATTCATCCATTCTCTGCACACACACGCAACTACACACATGCACACACATATATATATATATATACACATATATATATGTATGTGTGTGTGTGTAAGCATGCATGTGTCTGCGTATATATATGTATACACACTTTCCTGTTTACAAGATCATTAGCTAAAACTAACTACCATACAATTGCACAAAACGCGTGTCTACTTAAAGGACTGCAACAGGAAAGCTGTATATCTGTGCTTCTAAATCTTCACAAGATGAAGTTGTCTTGCACTCACATACTTCCTTGAATTGATGCCTTCTTTTTCTGCGCTTCTTGAACCTTTCTTCTATTATTTCAGTGTCAGAAACAAGCTCCACAGTAGTACCAAATCTTCATCTCACATATGACAATTTAACAGCTTGTTGTTTTCTTCTCAAGTGCATCCATAGAGGATAGGTTCGGCCTTTCTTTATGCACATCTAAATGATCTAGTTGAAATGTTTACGACAAAGACTTTATCAACATTATTTATATTGCTTCATGTTCTCCAGATATTACCTTCTCAAATTGAATTATTACTTGCTGAGCACCAGTCCAGCAGAATTATTCTCAGAATTGGACTACAGCAATGGCCTATAACAGTCATTGACCATTCATTTGGAGAAGGTTGGGATGATTTCTGCGAACACAATACTGTTAAAAGACATGATACACTATTACTGCGCCATGCTGGAAGTCTAATATTTGACGTTATTCATTTTTCTGAACTACAGACACACGTTTACATGCGTTGGACAGCTCCCCTGCCAAATCTTTTGCAGACAAGATATTTTACTTTGCAAGGTTCCAACACCATTCTACCTATCATATATTCTGATATATACGATATATTACTTCTAATTCAATACATACTTCGTAATTATTGCTAATAACTATTCAGGCACTAGGCAGCAGCATGTAGCTTCCTCAATGCAACCAGATCTCTGTCAAAATTTATCCGATTCTGTGTGCTTTTACCAAAATTTTCATTCAGCAACTCCAAACAGCTTGGTAAACTATTTTGTCCTTACCGTCGTTCTTTTAATCTCCTTGCAAGAAACCTCTTTCTCATTCTACATATATTCTAATTTTAATCTATTACTATCAGCAAATTCCACGCTTTGTTGATCACTTCATAAATGGTGAAAGAACTCCCACGTTGCTTATCAAAACTGGATATAGAAGCACTCAGATTGGTGTCAAGCATAAACACCTTCACCGAAATTGGAGAACTTTCGTTCTTGAGCATCAACTGCAGCATAATGATATCCTTGTGTTTATTCCAGAATCAGAAACTATCTTCACAGTTTTAATCTTTGATGATACCGGTGTTGAAAATTTTTTTCCATGGTATCACACATTTAATATTTATTTAGATGTCTAGAAATCCAGTGCAATATGCGATGTAGTCTGCTTATCATTAGTTAAATAAAAGCAATCTGGCATTTTCCATCAACTGCAAGGTTTATTTCCATTACTTAATCAACAATAATATAAAAAATATATATATTCTTGTGTCTCATTTTTTTAAAAAAGAATTGTATCGCATGTCTTGCTTATATGAAAAAATAAATTATTTAAACAACAGTAATGGTAACATAAAAAAAAAATCCTTCAGCTACGTTTACAATTATCCATTATCAAATTAGTCACCTATTGCATACTCAATGTCAATGGTCATTATTCACTGATCAATCTTAATAAATAAAACATACAATTGATTAGCATTCAACGAACATTATGAAATTCTTTACTCATAATAAAGACATTACGTTCTTCTTTCAAATTTACAATTTCTAATACTTTGTCTATAATACGACGACTTGTCTAAATTATACATGTTATTGTGTTCTTTACTCTTTACCTTTATTCTACCAAAAAAATCTATATCGATACTACTTATATCTGTTAACTTATGTATAAAAACATCTTTTTACCAAATAATATTACAAATAACAATCCATTTTACACAGTTGTCGCTAAATATAAATCATTTTCCTATTAATTTTTTCTATTTTCGCACATTATTTTTTAAATACAAACTAACCGCACACTTGCATGTTGTGTAACGCTTGTTATATTAGTTGTCATTTGAATTAGCTAATATTGCCAGTAAATTACAATTAAATTGGGCATTACTGGGCATAATTGCATTCATCCACCGTGCATCGCGCGGTGATTCCCTTCCTAGTGAAGTAAAATATATGGACCACTGAATCAAGGAAACATGGTGCGTATCACTAGCAATTATTACCACAAATAAAAGAACATACCACTATAAATATTGGAAGGGACATTAGAAGAAAGAATACATACTCAATATAAAAAACATCTCCAAAGAAAAATCACTCTCATTTTCATGCTTTCATCTAATTCATGTTTGGTTCTGTAAATATCTTTAGTTTGGCATGAATTCTAAGTAAGTTTTCTTTTCTTTCCATTCAATTTTTACTATTCCATGCAATCTTCATAGTTTTCAATAATCTTTACATTTCATGTTAGGTGATCTTATCAGTTTTCATTTCAAATTAGCTTTCATTCCTATTGCTTTCATTATCAATTACTTGATCAAATGTTAAGTTCTTGAGGTTTCTCAAGGCAAACGAACAGCAATCAGCTGTAAGTCAGAATTTATCGGCACATTTTCTTTATAATTAAAAGGCCAGAATTTATCACAAATCTCCAAGTTCATCTTCCTTTTCTTTTCTATTCAAAAGGCTAGAAATCTCCAATTTCAAACAATTTTATCATCTAAAAGAGTACACAAAAATCAATCACAAAGTAAGAAAATAGGGTATAACAAAAACTAGAAATACTTAGACCTTTATTGGAGTGTTTTTGTAGCTATCGAAATTGCAAGAAAACCTGTGAAATAATCAAAATCACAAAGAGAATTTAAAATTACATTAAAAAACTCAAAAGAATATATCAATCTATATCAAAATAATTACTTAAAAATACTGACTTCATAGTCAAAAATTGGATTTCATATTCAAAAAATGAAATCATGTCTCGGCAGAAAAAATTTACCCAAAGGGACACTACCATGGTTCAGATCTATTAAAAAATAAATGTCAATAATTAAGATTAAACAAGAATAGCACTGCCATAGCTGATTTTTTACTTCCAAATTGCCTATGTAGGATTAATAATTGTTATGACAACTTAATTCTGATAAACCAACAAAAAGTTGGTCATATGAACTGGCTAAAGAGGAATTGATTGTAGAGGAAGAATAACTCTGAGAAAAATAAGAAGTAAAATGGCTTATTCCAATATTTTATAAATCAAGACCATAATTTTTAACTCTGTGATCATTGCTAACAGACTAGTTCATATGAATTCCATCTTGTGAAACATATGTTTCAATAGTTGAATTTTATGAACTTCAATTTCAACATTCATTGCAACACAACAATGTTTTTGAGATATGGAATAATTATTATTGAGCTTCGTACATTCTGCTGGCGCATTAGAGTTTGTCTTTTTGTCTCTTAAACCATTTTTCATTTGAAGCCTCATCGAACGATTCATCTATCAACCTAAGGCCTCCACTTGATTTTCGTTTTTTCTTCATCTTCAAAGACACAAGATATAACTCTTACTTGAGAAGTAGAAATAAGTGCAAGCTATCCCAATAATGACTAAACTTTTCAAAAGCTTACGAAACTCAAGCACATTAAAAAGATACTACAATCATATAAGTAAAGCAAAACAATAACCAAAAGTTTCACCATGACAAGTCTCAAGCACATTATACGTTCCAGAATGACTCAAAGCAAGAAACCAGTATTGGAAATCACATTTTAATCACCATAACTGCCACCTTACTACTTTAGACAAAGAATGAAACCAAAAATATGCATATGCTAACTAAAGAAACAAACAAGATTATAATTTTGAGGTACAAAATCATATGATCAATAGACTAGAAGATTAAAATATAAATCCTAACTTGAATCAGTAGAATTGCTCACGTACGTGCCTTCATTGTTTGCTTGAAACTTGCAAAAAAAATCTCCACACAAACAAGAGCGAGAAAAAAAATTAGGAGTGCTAATTTTATTTAGAGTAAGCTAACATCTAGTAAGGAACTATCACCACAACCTAAGGGATAGAGAGCTCAAGTCTCCTATTATTTTTTCTTTTCAATATATCGAGGAAGAAAACAGAGCCAATGGAAAAGGAACTTTTTCTAATTTGACTCCTTTTGTATTTTATTCTCCCAAATTTGTACAAATATATTATAAAAATTCTTTGTCAAAAGTGCACATCAAATCCCTCAAAAATTAATCCTAATTTTAGGGTAAAATCAAATGATTGAAAAGGCAAAAAAGTACAATTGGAGTTCATAAATGGTGAAGAATTCATCCCAAAAAATTGTTGATTTTTGGGAAAAAAAGAAACATCACATGTATAAAGCATCATTATAAAACTCGACCCAAATCTTGGTTCAACAGGTTTAACCGTTAGTTGAGCAGTTCAACTGTGTGTTGGGCAGTAGCTATATTATATAATATAATAATATTTTTTTAATTACAAAAATAATAAAATTTTTAAGTTGGTCATTCAACCAATGGTTTTTTCTTGTTCATTGATTGAACTGCTAAGTTATTAACTGGTAAATAGGTTAATTACTTATCCAATCTAATTAGTAACGCAACCCTATCCTATGGGCGGTTCACCGGTTTAATGATTCAATTATCGAGTCGGACCAAATATTATAACTATGATATAAAGTTGTGGCTATGATTCAAGGCAAGTACATTAGTTGTTAGAAAGAGTGGTAGAAAAGTAGAATTTGGTAGACATATTCTTCGTCTATTAGCAGAAGAGAAGGGAAGAGGTGTTTAACTCTTATGTTGGAACAAATCATTTTGAAAAATATTTGGACAATTTAAGTGATTAATTATTCACCATTAAAAAATATATGACACTTAAAAAATACTTAACTTTCACTTGAGCACCAATCAACTGGACCAATAAATGATAGCCAAATATGGCATATTTTAATTAAACTTGACCCATTAATAATTCTACTATATATTAGCCCATTTGACCAGCTAATTAAGTAGAAAAACATTCCAATAGTACAAAAATACCCCCAAATAGTTAGCTATTGCTTGGGGAGATAGTTTTAATAGAAGGACCTAATTGACTTTTCATACCTCTTTAGCTATAAAAAAATTTTTTAAAAAATGTTATATTCAAACTTCTATTATCAGTATACCCCTAAATAATAAGCCACTATTTGGCCTATTAGTTGAACCCCAAAGTTTCAATAGACTTTTCTCATTCCTTAAGCCCAAAGCATATATAAAAATTTTATTTTCTCTACTAGGCCCACACTACTTGGAATTCGAGTAGTTGTTTTAATTAGATAGTAGTCACGACAAATCTAACTTACATATTTTTTCTTAGCAATGTCATTCTGAATTTTGCCATCTTTTTTAGTATATGTATTTTTTCAATTTTTAGTTTTATTTTTGTTCTTCTACCTAAAGAAAAAAATAGATATGCAATAAAAGATGAGTCCAAAAAGTTAAAAAAAAATTAGTAATCAATTTCTTCAAACATATGTCTTTCAAGAAGTCCCTAATTTACACTATTTCATAATCATTCTTTTTTAGATATCTATGAACTCCTACTGCAATAAGACATTGCAAAAAGTACATGGTAATATCTTTTCTTAGATATCTATGAACTCCTGCTACAATAAGACATTGCAAAAGAACATCATAATTGTAAGGATCCGAAAATTATTTTTATATTTTCTCTTATTTTTGAAAAGTTAATGTATATTTTCTTTTATTTTAATCTACTTGCCTTAATTTCATGGTGGCTTTAATGGTTGAGTCAAGATTTTTATCTTTTCCCTTTTATAATTTGATACATGTTAAGTTTCGTAGTGCATTTTACTAGTGTGACCAACTCGTGAGGTGTGTGCACTAAATTTGGTGGACAAGAATGGGTATTGTACAAGAGAAATTATGTGACTGAAAGTGCTAAGAGTTAATTAGAGAAACCCTAGATATCTTGGTATTTGGAGACAAAAGAGAGACAAAAAGATAGACTTAAGTTGGATGGGTGCCAGTCATTTAAGAAGTCTTGCCAAGACTTTGAAAAAGACTTTTCTTTAGTCTTTATCTTGCATTTTCACCAAAATTCCTTCATATTTTCCTTCATTTTGGCCGAAAAAAGAGAGAGAAAAGAGAGGAAACTCTTGCAATTTTACCTTGAAATCTTGCTTGATTTTGTGGGAAATCCAACCTAAAACCCTAATCCAATCCGTAGGAAGTTGCATCAAGGAAGGACGGAAGCTTGTGTGGAGTGATTTGGGGAAAAGAAAGCTCTTGTTTGTATTTCTCCTTAGTGTTTGAAGGTATTCATATCAAGAAACTACCTTTGCTCTTTTATTTTGCATTTGAATGGATTTATGACTTGATTATGGCAGGTTTCATGGAAAATTTCATAGTTTTGTGAAGTAGTTTGTAATTTCCAGCTTTGATTGAGAATTTCCAGTCTTGAAATGTTATTTCCAGCTTTGCTACGTCTTTTTAGTCTTGCCATGAGGAATTTCTAGCTTTTATATGCATTTTTGGCGTCACTCTAGGAATTTCTAGCTTTTGTTTGTAAATTTCAGCTTAAGGTTCAAATTTTCAACTTTGGTATGGTTGTATATGAGTTAGGTACATGTCCAATTTAGTTAACTTTGTGACCTAGAACAAGTACCCCTTATATCTTATTGTTGGAATGTATGCCTAAAACAATATATTTGTTTTTATTTTATACATTCCTTATTATATGTTTTGTATTTTAATAACTTCTTATTTATCTGTTAAATATTAGATACAACCGATAAAGTCCTTAAAATATTTACTAATGTGATGATAGTCACAAGAGTTGGTGACTATGAGATATCAATCGTATTTATAGTAATATTATTAAAATTCCCTAGTTTTTGTACTAATGAAATAGGACATCTTTAGTACGGTAAAACTAGTACACAGTTAGCCTCTAATTAATGTAATTAGTGGTTGTTCTCATCAACTATGGTATGCAGATACTTAGGCTAATGTGTAGATGATTTGAAAAGTACAAATGCATTGGAATGATCCGTTTAGAGATCCCGTTAGGATATCTATCTAGTGCCAACGGTGTATCTCTAGTGAAAAATTGTGTAAGTGATCCTACGACTTGAGATCACCATAGAATCTTGAGTGGGAATCACTACATTTTGACTCTAATTACATGTTACTCTTTGAGAGTACCTTAAAGTGTAGAAGTTGGATGTAGTGTGAAGCACGTAAAGAAAATGGGTGATCAAGATAGGATTTACCACTCTGATAGAAGGAGTTGATATCTGGATGGCCACTAGTGAGAAATTAACCCTAAAGTCGACTATTAGGTAAATTGAAGAATGTCTTCAATTTAACCTAATTAAGGGTAAATTTCGGGAACTAGAAAATTTAATTAGTCATCAGGGAATTGGCACTTATTCCTTATTCCTGACTAATTGGATATCTTTGGTGAAAGGATAATAATTACACGGTAATTTTTCACGGAAAGGTTAGGTCAAATTCCCTTGACTAATTCCGAATAATTGGGCAATCGTGATGTGTTGCTAGACACCGCTCGTGATTTATAATTGTGGATTAATTATTTAGTATAAGTTATGATAAAATAAAGTCGTTTATTTTATCTAATTATTAAACCATAATTATTACCAATGCATTCGGGACCTATTGGGTCACACGCAATAGAGATTTAATCCTGGATTGAAACTATGTAAATTGTCGGGGTTTAATTTTAAAAGAAAATTAATCCCAGGCCTATTTGAGTAGATAAGAGTAAATGGTTATCTCTCATCTATCAGATAATGATAGATAGAGTCTTGTGTGATGAGAAGTCTTATTGTTTTGATTTTGAATCAGACAAGAAGACTCATCATTCTATCTTATCAGATATCTCTCTCTCTCTCCAATTGATTTTTGAGGCTGAGATACAGATACAGAAACAGGGTTTTTGTGATCGTCACATACGAGAGAGAGAAAACAAAATATACGTTTGAAAAGAGTAAAAAGGCTAGCACATTTTTCTCTTCAATACATAGTTCGTGAGACGATCCAAGGTTGCTCTAGCGTGGATATCAATAGAGGCAGGACGACTGGACTGCTCAAGGGCTGACCATCCTCAAACAACGCTGCAGGGAGACGCCGCTTGGATTAAGGTAATCCTAAAACCCTACTTTTAGTACATCATACGTAAGATCTAGGGTGATTCCTGGATGGTTTTAGGGAAAAATTTTTATTTTTCCGCTGCGTAGTATCCCTAAAACTCAACACTTATAACTTGTGATTTTGATTAAGGTTGGTTTGCCATGAAGTTAAGCTTTGAATTTGGAGGAAAAACATAAGAGAAAAGAGAGGGAGAGAGGGTCGAACCTTGAGGGAGGAAAAGAGAAAGGAAAAGTTCATCCAATCTAGCATCCATTTTGCTTAGGATTTGTGGGGAAAAGAAGGAGAGAACTTGGGTTGTCCATCAAATTGGGCTTGAGCTTGGAAGGGAAGAAGAGTTGGTGGATTGTGGATTGAGTTTCTTCTTGGTTTGGAAAACAAAAGTGGTAAAAATACTAGATCATCCTTCTTCCTTTGTCTTAAGTGTAAGATAAGTGAATCTTGTGAATTTTGTGGTGAAACTTATGGTGAATCATAAAGTTATTTCAAGTCAATGAACCTTGAACTTTATACTTGAAGGGAAGAAGAGTTGGTGGATTGTGGATTGAGTTTCATCTTGGTTTGGAAAACAAAAGAGGTAAAAATACTAGATCGTCCTTCGTCCTTTGTCTTAAGTGTAAGATAAGTGAATCTTGTGAATTTTGTGGTGAAACTTATGGTGAATCATAAAGTTATTTCAAGCCAATGAACCTTGAACTTTATACTTGAATTCTTAGGGTTTGGATGCACTTATGATAGCTTTCTTGTTAAGATTTTGACTATAGATACCTAGGGTTGTGTTGGTGATAAAATTTTATGGATGTGTTAGCTAGGTTTGCTTGAAATTTTGGGAAATTAGTTGTAGGAATGTTTGGAAAAATAATTGAGAAATCATGAGCAAGCCGGCTGAGAACAGGGGTTTAATTTTCAGCCTTGAATTCCAAACTTTTATGATGATTTAAGTTCAATTATACTCAAAACACTCTATGAGACTTTATACTACAAGTGTATATTGATTTTGAGTCAAGGGAGTGAGGTTTCGTTAGTGAAAGTTGCATTTTCTTACAGTTTTAGCAAGCTGGAAATTTTCGCAAGAAGCTTTGCGTAGCTTTGGGGAATTGGCTATAATTTCGTATAGAAAAGTCAGAATTGAGTTCCATTTGTTGCGCTTGAAACTAGACTCATAGAGTTTCCAACGATATAAAATTCAGGGTTTGGTTCAATTTCTATAAAGACCAGTAAATTTGCAAATTTTCTTGAAAATCATGACTGTTTTGTTTTTGCACTTGTGATAATAGTGATTTTTAAACTGAAATTTGACTAATCTATGAGTTGAATTTCATGATGATGTCTTCTTAAGCCTGTTAGTACTTCGAGTCTATTTTCTAACGGTATAAGATTTGTGATTTTTTGACCTACCAAACTCAAGTTGTACCTTTTCAAAGAATGTCACCAAAGTTGGAAATTTTATCAAATGGATTGAGTAGGACTTGGAAAACCTTGAAAAACTTTTCTATGTTTTGAACCTAACTTCCGTGTGATATATTTGATGGCTAAAATCGATGTACATGAGTGTTCCAACTGCATGTTAGGACTATGTGATGCTTCATGTGACTTGTTGCCTAAAATTTCTAGATATCTTGACTTGTCATTGCCAAAGCGAGTATGTACTTTATTGCACTCAACCTAATTTGACTGAACACTTGTTATACTGTTACAAGTAAAATGTTTTTAATTGAATTGTTACAAGTGAAATGTTTACAAGTGAACTAGTATTCATATGCATGACTTGAAAGTAATGGTCTGAATCCTAAACCCCATCAGCTAGTTAGTCGAATCGAGCCACTAATGGCTTGATCGAGGAGATTGATGAACCATGGATACTGTTTACTGTTTATTCCACTGCTTAATCCATTGGATGCGTCCTTTGGAATTGGTATACTTGACTATTACCACCCACTGTTCTAGTGTTTTTGGATTTCGGATCCGGTAGGGGGTTGATTGGTGGACGGAGATTGGAATTAAGTGGTGCTCTACTGGACTTATTATAATTCCATGGTTGACGGAGTGTCAATAGATCCTCGACAAACTGCTACGGAACCTGCTCCTGAGAGCAAACTGTATCCTTGAGTTGCAAGTGAAATACTGAACGGGACATATTTCTACGCCTTGAATTTGGCAGGAGCAACCATATTAGTTGTATCAACATTTGAATCTTGGGTGTTCTGCTAGAAATCCGACAGGAGCCACCATATCAGCTGTATTAACATTTGAATCTTGGATGCTCTGTTTAAAACCTGGCGGGAACCATTGTATCAGTACCGTATCCTTTTTTTGCTAGTGTTAAATTGCTTACTTGAATATGTGAACTGTTTATGACATTGTTTGTAACTGTTTACTGTCTTCGCTTTAAGATTTTGAGATATGTGAATAATATTTTACCAATTTTGAGATATGTGAATAATATTTTACCAATTTAACTGCATGTTTTCTTGAAATTTCACTGGACTTCTAACTCATCCCTTTATTTGTTTTCCTTAATAGGGTGCGGGGATGAGGGAGACAAGAATAGTACTAGTTGTAATAGGAAATCTTAAACTTGTATTTGGCCGACATTATATTATGGTACTAGTTGTTCAAGTTCTTATCTTTTGACTTGTACTTTGGTTTGTATATTTGGACAATTTGTAGTATGTAAATGTTGTATTAAAGAATTTTAGTGTTATTGATTTGGTATCCAAAGAATAGTAAGTTCGAAAGTTGTAGTCCTCATTTTAAGTATTTGCCATCCTATTTATACTTAGTGAATTGATTGAACTATTTGTATTTCGATCTGATTGGTTGCGCACATAAGTGTGGATGTTTGGAAAGTTGGATGATTTGTAATATTTAGTGGGGAGTTTCATGCTTATTTTGCAGTTAATGTTATCTCTGAAGTTAATGTTAGTGAGTGAATTCTGGCGAGAGTTGGGCATGCTGTCTGCTAACCTCTGGGTACGCCCTAGGGGGAGGTGGATCATCACAGTAATCATTTCTATTCAATTTTAAAACTTTTTATCCTTCGTATGCCCTAAAGTATTGTTGCGTGTCAATTTAGGATTTTTTTTTTATTTTAAGAACTCTTAGAATGCTCTTCTCACATTTAAAGATAAGGTATGACATACTGCTAGTTTTGAAACGTTGGTACCATTGCTTTTTAATTATAAACCCTTTCCGATATTCATAGAACATAAGTAATTAGGAGCATTTATTGTATCTTTTGTTTTCTTATTATCCTTGAGGATTATTTCAAAAATTCTTTCACCATTTTTCCTTGTTATATGCATTACAAGAAGGATATGTCTAATTGGAAATGTGCTTTAATAATGTAATTCAAAAAGATACTTTGTTTTTATCCAATTTCTCTCGCCAGTTGCTGTTTTTTTCCACGTCGGAGGATGTTTTCCAAATTAATTTGTTGAAAGTAAATCCTTCAACTAGTGTAGCATTTCCTTATAAGAAAGTTCTCAAGTAATTTTTGTTTCTTAAACCAAGCATGATTTGTATCTAAGTGATGCCAGTATCCTATGTAGCAAATATTATTTCTTAATGATTACGAATCTGTCCCAATAGACAAGCAGAATCTGCAAATATATATGTATCACCTATCTGAACAAACTCCCATAGGCTGAAAAATTGTTAGAAATTTCTCCTTGATTAGAGAAACAAATATCTCAATACCATAATAATATTGTTAGCTCATTAGTAAATAGTCTCTATTAGCAGCGGTTTGCAAAGGTCTTTTATTTGGATTGAAATTATATCTTAATTGGGTTTTCACGGCTTGTAAGCTAAGGTTGATTCACAAACTATTGGTTCATTTGGTCTCTTTGAATTCTCTAGCAAAGTGGACAATTTGTAATCATCTTTAGAGGGTGTGACATTTCTACGTCAGCTTTTTATATCTGTTAGACATATATTTTGTGAAGCAAATTTGGTTGTTAATTCACCAGCTTCACTGTTATTCCATTGTTAATTTATTTTTTCTTCTAAGAAGTTGCTGTTTAAAACTAAATCTATCATAGGCTTTAGATAATACTTCTTCCATCCCATTGATAATGTCATGTTTCCTTTCTTAGTTTGTATACATGTCGCTAACTAAAAATAGCAAAAAAGTTTTCCTATAGTTTTCATTGTTATCCTATATTTTATTGGTATAAGTTGACAAATGAATTTATGGGTCCCTTAGAATTGTGATTCAAATTTAATCCATAGCTACAAAGTAGTGCATGACATGCACAAAAGAGAAAGAAGCGCCATCAACTACATTTGTGCATACATATCATTCAAATGCAATTGTCATGTGTAAAGCAAACAAAAAGTTACTTGGCCCAACTTATCACTATACAAAAAGTTATGCTGAGTGTTTTCAAAACTTTGTTTATTCAAATCACAAGGATAAAAATGGAGTTATGGCAAATTAAACAAGTTGTATGGCCACTATTCTTAAAAAGCACCATTTCCCAGAAGTGATAATCTTTCGGAGCGAAGATGGTATTAGTTTATCATTTATTAGGGTAATTAATCTAAAGGAGTGATACTCCTCGTTTCTTTTTGTGCATTGTCGAGGTCAAGTTTATGTGCCCCTCCTACATTTTATTGACTCTCTTAATAAAATAATAGGTCTGGCATCCCTTCTCGGCGTACGAGACTAACCAAAAAAAAATTTGCCTCTAAAAGACATCAATATTTTTTGTTCGGGTGCATGAGGGCCAAGAATTAATAATATTATCATCAGGAATGGCTAATACATAAATTTATAGGGTGGCAAATTGTATTGTGACGCCCCCACTTCTCCCTAAAGCGAACCAAAGGGTATCCGCGGGACGCCTGCCTAACTCTCGCCAGGACTCAAGTAATTTCATTCAAGCTTAATGCCAGACCGAACGTCACAACCAGATAGAATAACATAAACACAATAATGCGGAAGCGTTCAAGCTTAACAATCATCCATTATCCAACCCATACATGGGGTGTTCAAAATACAACTCAAATCCCAAATATACGTCAGGCCCAAATATTACACTTCAATTCCAAAAGTACAACCCAAACCAAGGGCATAGCCAAAATATAATAGAAACCCTAAAATAAAAGTACATCAGGAGGGTTTCTCCACATTTTTCCGAGATTCAATCCTGTTAAGGAAAACAAATCTATAGGGTGAGCAAAACACTCGTGAGGCCAAGATCACACATGCAAGCACGTAGTTCAAATAACAATCTCAATTACGAGCTAAACAATAATATATTTCAATAATTGACAATTCACCAAAGGAAATTTATCAGAAACAATTCAAGAATATAGTAGCTCTCAGGAGCTAAGTTCCACTTGCTTTGCCGATGTCACTCGTATATCTTCCCCCGATGACACTCCGTCAACTGGGTCGGTATTTCCAATCCGTAGATCACCACTTACTTCTTTCCGTCCACCGAACACCCACTTGGGCCCGCAAGACATGTATGAGGCAATACTCCACGAGTATGCCAAGCAAGACCTCTCAATAGGTTGAGCTTATTTGTCTCATGGCACGCCTAGGTTCTCGACCAAGTCCATGCCGGCTCGAGTCCCAGGTCAACCTATGAGTTTGGGCGTCCCCCATTTACAATTGTGTGTCGAGGAGATTCACTCCAGCGACGTATGCAACAATTGCATTCAATCTCATTCAATATCATTTATTCAAATGATAACGAGTGAGATAAAGTACACACTCGTCTCCATTCCTAAAATCAGCAATCATTCATAACAGTTAAGCACGTATCAAGTACTCATACACTTGACACTCACCAAGTATTAAGTGCAAGTAAGGTCAAGGAAAGTTCAAGCGTCCACCGTGGGATCCTCGTGAAGGTCCTCGTGTGCGCCTGAGCAAATAATAGTGAATTATTATTCACACAACCCAATTATCGAGAAATAATTCGTGCACTATTATAATCTAGGGAATTTTGTGAAAAGGAACCTTAATTACTTGTAAATCGAGGTTCGAGTGGCGTTTCATAAAGTACAGGAGCATTTGGGTTTTTATCTTGGAAATCGAGGTTAAAACGTTTGCATAATGTCGAAAGAATAAAGAGTTCTTGGAAAACTCTATTTCCTTGAAAGTTAAAAAATTTTAGTTTTGATATGGATTTTTGAAAAATCGTATCTCACTCGATACAAGTCTAAAATTGGAAAAATTTATACCGTTGGAAACCTCTTGGAAGGTAATAAAAGTTCTTAGAAGACACTTTTCCATGAATCTAAGTGAAAAGTACTCAAAAATGAGCTTGAAATCACTGTTCCAGAATGTTCAGGATTGAGCCGGGGTTGGTTTTTCGCTAAATTTGGAAATTTGGCAGAATCCACTCGTTGTAAACCTTCCTTTGAAATTTATAAATCAATTAGAGGTGCAAGTAAGGTTTAGGACAGAACAAGCGGATCAAGAATCGGAGTTTCGAGCACCAAGATATGGTAGCTCAAAGTTGGGGAAAATTCAAGACTGTTGAACAATTTCCAGATTTGGGTTTCCGACTTTGGACCTTTAGTTAAGTGTCGAAACGGACTTGGATTGGTACCACATTTTGTAGTATAGTACTCCTATATGAAGGGTATCTCTCTATCAAATTTCGTGGAAAAATACCTTCGGGAAGGTGGTTAATCAATCAACCAAAGTTTTGAAATTACTAAGGCAAAACTGCCTTTAGCTCCATTTCTCTCCGTTTCCAAACATTCGGCTAAGAAAAACCTCCAAACATGGTTCATTTGTGTAAAAAAGGTCTAAGGAACATACATGGTACATTTGGTAGGTGTTTAGCACCAAGAAATTCATTTAGTAAGACCACAACAAGTCTCACATCAAATCTGTCCAAATCCAAGGGTTTTCAAGAACAGGGCAGTCACCGTATTTTGATCATGACTCACTCAATTTAACTCGGAATTGAGCATGGTTGATAGTGTTGGAAAATAGATTCATAGGGCTATAATTTCTCAGAAGAAATCATTTTAAAATTCAGTACACAACTAGCTCGAAATCGAGTTTCAAATCACAGCTTCTGTATTTCATTCCAGCAGAACAGAGAAACAGAACAGCTGAGTTCAAAAGAGTGGTGCGGCTCACACACATGGAACCAGAATGTGCATTTTATACTGTTGGAAAAGTGGGAATGTCTAGTTTCAAATTCTGCTGACGGCACTTGATTTCGACATCGGAGCACGGAGTTATGGACAAAATACGAACACTGGTCTGAGCATTACGGGAACAGTTTCCAGATTACTAGCTTTGGGAAATAAATTCATTTGACCAACCAAAACTCAATATTTTCCAATGAAAATTTTTATACAACTACTACAACATGTAAACAACACAATCAAGCCATTAAATCCTCAAATTTTTGCATTAAAGTGGCCGAACAAAGCAGGGGTAAAATGGTCAGATTTGGCCTTTGCACCCATCATGAGTTTCCATCAATTTTCCACCAATAATCCACTAGTTTAAGCACTAATCCAACATTATAAACATCATCAAGCATGAAATCAGCCATCAACACAGAGGTGGGAGTTCATAGAGCCCACCTTCCAATTTTTCCAACAACAACAACAACCCATATGAAACTAAGAGCTTAAAGGTATACTAGAACTTCCAAAAATCGAAATTTGAAAGCTTGATCATTACTTACTCTAGTTGATGTCCAAGGCAGTGATTTTCGGTCCTTTTTGCTCCAGAAAAACCATGAGTTTTAGCTCCCTTTTGCAGCTCAAAGTGGTGTCCAAGTGTAGAGCTAAGTGTATGTGAAGTTTGGTGTGAATCTATGAAGGTTTGAGCAAGATTTGGAGGTGAAATTTGCAAAACTTGAAGGTGTTTTGCTTCAGCTGTTGCTCGGCCAGAATGAGAGGGAAAAGAGAGATGTTTTGATCTGATTTTAGCTTGCTAAGGAAGCTTGAGGGCTAAGAGCTTAGGTGCGAAAAAGTCAAACACAAATAGTGCGCGTACGCGCGCGTTTTGGGCTCGATTCCTCTTAAGTTTGTTGCACTAGTGCACTAAACCTTTAATGCACTTATATTTATATAAATATTATTCACTCCTAGTTATCCCAAATTAAGGGTCTAAAGTCTCTAAATTAATCGCGCGCGTGAAAACGCGTATTTCCAATTTAGGCGCAATAGAGTGAAACCTTCGAGAAATTCTTGTAACGATCGTACCACTAACTATCACTTGAGTACTTAAACCTAGAATTACCTATTTTAGCACCATTATACATGTCTCCAAGTTTTGAACTTATTGTACTCCCAAATGGCTAAAGTTTTCAGACACGTTTTCACTATTTTCATTAATCGAGCTTCCAAAAAATTAATTTTTGAAACGAGTCACTTTAAAAATATAATGAAGTCATAACTCCATGTATTTAAGTCTAATAAGGCTAGAAAATAATAATCGAAGCAAATATTTGAATAAATATTTAAATGAGCAAAGATAGGAGTCGAAAAATAATAATTTTACGAGTCCTCACATGTATGGTATGAGAACTATTTGGTACATGTTATAGAAATCGCTTAAATCTCTAAATGGATTGAATCTTTGAGTTGCCAATATATCAGACACTTCTTCCTTATAGCATATTCTTTTTTTTAAAAAAAAAAAACCATAATCATACTTGCATACTTAATTATTTCATAACCTAAACCAAATCCTAATAAGAGCTTCTTAACACCATCAAAGGATGGAGGAAGCATATGATCCTTAGGTATGAATTTTTTAAAAATTCAAACAACATATTAAAGGACTTATTAGTCCACTTATATAATATTTTCATTTATAGTAATTGAACTAGATAAGAGAGTAAAGAAAAATCATAGCTATGACACTATTCTTGTTACACACTCGACAAATTATGAAAATTTTCAACATCTTTATTAAGAGGACTAGATTATTATGCTTTTTTTTTTTTTACATATTTTTAATAGTTCATATAAAATCATATTATCATTTTCATTAGAAACAACATTATCATTATCAACATTATTAGGAACTACAAGATATTTATCATCACCATAATTTAAACATAAAACAAGTACTTCCTTGCATGAAAGATGCAATTCTAATAAATTGAGATATCTGTTTGTATATAAAATATGTTTAATATCATCAAGAGTTTTGAATTTCTTATTTTCACTAGTATTATAGGGACAATAAATGATATTATTTTCACCCAAAACATATTACTTTGCAAATTTCAGGAATAAATCTATGATAATTTTATAATTCTTACCAAATATGTTCATTTCATCCATCTAAATTTTATCCATGAATTTTCTGCCCATTATTACAGAACAACACAGGTCTCAAGTACTTTGCATTACAGAATTCAATCTTTTTGTTAACTAAAATTTGTAATATTACTAGAGAAGTACTCATGAACTTTTAGTTTTCTTATGCAATATACGGGTACCAAATCTTCATTCTCATAAAACTTGCTGACTAATTAAACAATGATCAACAAATATCATAAGTTCTACCACTAAAAGATGAAAAGATACACACTTTTGTTTACACTAACAAAAAAATAATTTGTCTCTCAAGATTTAAACTCCACAGCTCCAATTGCTCATCTAAGCTAAAAAACAAATAAATCTTTTAGTACACTTGAACTTGTCCAAGATAAAACAAATGACAAAAATAAAAAGTTAATTAGGAGTTTTGAAAATTATAACTAGTCCATCTTATGGATTGCATAATAGTTAAAATACTTGATACCTAATTCACTTATAATTTTAGTTCTGTGGCTTAAGTTTTTCATGTTTGGATAATGAAATTAACTTAGTGGTTCATTCTAATACTCATAAAAATTTTGCGTCTATGACTATCTCTCAAAAATACGAGACAAATTCTTCAATCATCTAAGAAAAATAAAAAAAATCCTTACTCTAAAACATGTTTATTGCAAAACTTATTCTTATATTTAATATGATGAAGAGAGAAAAAAAAAGGTAACTCAAAGAACTTCTTAAGAAAGAACACTATGGAATATAATGAAATTTTTTTTTTTGCAATTCTTTCTGTAATAAATGCATGAGACTAAAAATGAAGGATACTGCATGTTGGCCTTTATTCTGGTGATCATTTTTATTAATCATTACAAGATGTTACGTGAATTGAAGACTAATCACATACTGAGTACTATTTTGATATTTTCTTTCTCACGACTCAGCAAAGAGCAAATAAAACAAAAATTTTAAAAAAATGCAAGGGAGCCAAGGACTAGAGAGTTTGAAACTTACGAAGAAGGAAATGAAAAAGTATACGGTGCTAAACTAATTGGTTTTGGCCCAAAAAATTGTATTTTATAGGATAAGCTCAACAACTAATCTCTATTTAGACTAATAAGTCGCCAAGATATCTAATTTATCTAGAAAGATGCTTCAAATTGTATAGGGTAAGTCTTACATAGGTATTTACTACAAACACAAAATTAATTCCAAAATAATTACATAGTGACTATGTCAATTTCTTATTTTTATTTTAGAGATCTTGGAACACGGTCATGAGAATGTGAATTATTTGCTTTTATCTATAACCAACTTGGTATCTTATATTCTAAAATATTTTTAATACTTCTTTATAGATGCATATTTTTTCTTGCATTACTAAAACCAAGAAATATTTTTGTCACTACATGCTATTAATCAAGTTTATGTAACTAAATCAAACAACCAAAAGTGAGCGGTATAATAAAGACATAAAGAATAATTACAGTACCAACAACAAAATGTAATAAATGTGGTTTTTATGTTCTCCTTATAGCCGAACTCCAAACAATACTTAAACAAAGAAACAAACCAAAAAGACCAAAATTGGGCATTCAAACTTTTCTCTTCAAATGAGTCAAATCATGAAAATTTGGTGATTTTAAAGGGAAAAAATTTCTCTTTTTCCCAATCAGCCAAATCAAACAGCAATGATAGCAAAATCACTAAATTTTGCCAAGATACTATCATTCAACTGATTAAAAGTAGTATTTTTTTAGCATAATTCAAGAATCTTTCTCTAATTTTAGCTTAAATTCTCGATTGGGAGCAACTAAAATCTCGTCTTTGCCTACTTTGAGTTATATTAGCAAATTGTTTATTTCTAATTAAATGAAAACCTAATGATAATTTTAATTTCTAATTTTTTATGAGTTGAACCACCGAATGAGTATATACAATCAAATTTTGTTTTAGGTATAGTGTATAACCAAACCCTAACTTAATAAAACTAGAGATTTGATTCATGAATCCAGAAAAATGGTTCATTTAAACAAAAAAATTTAGCCGATTGATGATTATCAACACACTTTAAAAAGTAAAATAATTCATTTTTAACACTACATCAATTTTGTAGAAAAGGGAGAGAAGCTGAAATATATAAGAGCTTGTCAAGATATTTTAAAGTCAGAGATACTAGTACTTTTAGGATCAATAGCATGCAAATGGTTAATTTATTTGAATGTTAAAAAAAGATATGGTGAAATATTACTCAAAGAAAGAACATAATAAAGGAAAAAGTCATTGAAAATGTAATGAATCAAGAATCCTTTTGGCCTTGTGCAATGGATACAAGTCTTTCTTATATAATCAAAATAAGGTAATTTTGATTCAATTTTCTACTCAAGGATTTTGCATGAACACAATTACCAAGAAAGATGCGAAAATTTTGGTAAAAAGACTAGATTTGAAATTAATATTTTTGAAACCAAAATTTGACTTTGTTGTGATACTTGTGATTTTCAATGTTATAACTGACAAATTGTTTTGTCACACTAATTGCCAATTATATTTTGTGAAAGAATTTCAGTAGAAAACAATAGAGAAACAAAACATTTGTATGCCTATATTTTGGCCAAAAAGTATTTTTTTTTGTGACAATCACATTTATTGATTAAATGTTCAGATTGTCAGAATGTCTAAAATATTTGTTGATTAATTGGGCAAATTATCAAAATGGTTCTCCAACAAAAGGCTTCAAATATCTGGATTTCGAGTAAATAATTTAGAGTTGACCATAATGACTTTTGTCAGGAAAAGATGTACTTTTATTTACAAAACTGGTTTTCATCAATATAAAGTCTACTGTTTTTTTGGATGTTGGATTTTGCTAGCTAAAAGTTCATCACTAGAAATCTTTTTTTTTTTCTAATCATCAACAAAAAATAATAACAATAATAATCCTTTGACTTTTAAGATGACATACATTTTAAGGCATGCAAAAATGGAAAGTGTGAAAATTTCAATAGAAGATAAAAATTAATAATGATCATCATGTATATGGAAGTTAAATAAACAAATTTCACTGCAACGTAAAAATATATTTTATCAATGTACGTATGCAATTATCACAACAAACATAATACAATAACAATACATATTTTAGTAATAAAATAAAAAATAATGGTCAATATCAAATAGGTTTTGCACATATTGATTTTGTCATATAAATAACATGTCTTCTAGGTCAGGTAAGTTAACTCAAACGAAAAGAGATGAAATTAACTTTCCCTTATTAGAATTAAAGTGAAAATTTTACTTATGATAAAGTTTTAGAATGGTTTTAGAACTCTTTTAACAGTGTTAAAATAACTCCTACTTCTTTCATCTAAGACAAGTACATAAGTAACTTTAAAATAAGAGATTTTTTTTGTATCCAAATACTGACACCAACAAGAATTTTTGTAAAATTGTTCAACAAATAATACATCTTTAGTTGCTTGTAATATAAAACCAAAAAGAGATGTGATTCATAATGAGATTTAAATCAACTATTTGGTGAAGAAGAGTTCTTACAATCTCAATTTGTATTTTAAAACTGTATTTTCTCAATTATGAAATATAAGAAAATATTTTCAACCTAAATCTGCTAATTAAGTAAACTTACATCATAAATATTTTTCTCAGCTTTTTGTGCTCAAAAAATAAAAAAGCATTAACTATTATGTTTTTTTTGCCAAACTAAGGATTATATGTGACGCCCCCACTTCTCCCTAAGGCGAACCAAAGGGTATCCGCGGGACGCCTGCCCAACTCTCGCCAGCACTCACTACAATCCACAATTTAAAAACTCGGAATACTTCAATGACTTCAATACATAATTAAAGTACTCCACAATATCTCACATTTACAATTAATCAGCTCTCAAGCTTAATACAATCCAAAAGAATATTTACTACAGCCGTCTGCTATAATACAACTTTAAATTTTCAAAAGAAGGCAATCTAGTACAATTCACGAGCACTCTTGGTCTCGAACCCTGTTAAAGAAACCCAAAACGTGGGATGAGCTACACAGCCCAGTGAGGTTCCAAGACACTCTAGAAGTTCTAATAAATCAAGTAATTGAGCATATCATATGTATGGTTCAAGATTATACATTGGCATATTAACATGAGACAATAATCATTAGACAAGTAATTTGAGCACATCACAGGTACGGCACATTTGTATGAAACGGTTATCATTATGCAAAATAAACACACATTGAAGGATACGGTGTTCCAGTGGAACCATTTCGGTCATCTGCACCTTATAACTTCCGGATCCCCTCGGTTTGTCTGGCCATCACCTTATCCCTCCAGTGGTAGTACTCGAGTATACCGAAACGGTGGCCCAAGGTTCCAACCTACCCGACCGAGCCCAGTCCTGGCTCGAGTAGGTCAGTAACCAAGGGCAGGGCCCAGTTCAGCTTAGAGCTTACAACATGCACAAGTAATCAAATAAATTGGTGAACGGTAATATTTTATCATTTTAATAGGTCGAGTGAGATAAAGTACACACTCGCCTTAAAAATGGTGGACAAGTTCATAAGAGCAATTATAGGTAACACTTAACATCTAAACACGTAAGGAATATGCCATAATTTCATATGAATACGAAATTCATGGTAGTCAAGTAAACAAGAAGTATTCAAGTAATCAAATAAATTGGTAGTCAAGTAGGGTGGTAAACGGTAAGTAATTACGGTTAATTGGTAGACATTTATTATTTTAGTTGGCCGCCATTGGCCGTTTCCCACATTTATTGCTTAAGAGTCGAGGAGATTCATTCCAACCGACTTATGCAACCATAGCATAATTGATCATTTAAATACGTCGCGTAAATATGCAATTCACGTATTTCATGTCGAGTAATGCAAGTATATCTTATTTAAATATGCATGAGCGTGGTAAATTCTTAACATATAGCACTTAACACTTAATGACCATGGGTTAAGCATGTCATAGACTTATTCCAATTACGTATTCCTATATGGAACACTCACCTGTTCAAAACGAGTGATTAAGTACTCAAACAAGCGTTTGGGCGTCCACTTCGAATTCCTCTTGAAGGTCTTCTTGAGCGCCTGAGCAATTAACCATCAACTATTATACACTATCACTTAGAACCCCTACTTATCAAAGAAGGTTGTGCAATCTAAAGAGAATTCATGAATTGGGTCTTAATTATTCATAATCGAGGCTCAAGAGTGAAGTTTTAAAGTCTAAAGAGAAAGACTAGCATTTTTCACGAAATCGAGTTCAAAATGTTCAATCGATATCGAGAAAAGAAGGCAAGTTTCAAAAATCTTATTTTCTAAGAAATTGACAAATTTCAGCTTTGGGTGTCGATTTTAGAAAAATCATATCTTGCATTATATAGGTCCAAAATTGGAAAACTTGATACCGTTGGAAACCTCTTCAAAAGTACTAAAAGTTCTTAGAATATACTTTTCCATGATTCCAAATGGAAGGTATTCAAAAATAGGCTCAAAGTTGTTGTTTTGGCACTTAAGACAGTTTCGGGGTTGGTTTTTGACCAACTTTGAAAATCCGGCAAAATTCTCACAATACGAACTAGCCTCCGAAATTTGGAAATCAATTAGATCTACATTCAAAGTTTAAAACAAAACAAACGGAACAAGAATCAAAGTTTTGAGCGCCAAGATATAGCAGCTCAAAGTCGGCTAAAAATTCCTCCATCAAGAATTTCCAGATTTAAAACATGAACTTTGGGACTTCAGTTGGATATTGAAATAGACTCGGAATGTCACCAAAATTAGCAGTATTATACTACCATATAAGGGCTATTCCTCTGTCAAATTTCATAGGAAAATTCATTCGGCAAGTTGGTTAACAAAACCATCAAAGTTTCAAGAATTTCCAAGGTAAATCTGCCTTGTACTTCAAATTTTCTTTTCTAAAACCTTTAGCCAATAAAATGTCTAAAACATGTCTCATTTATGATAACCAGGTCTAATAAGAATCCAATATACATTTGGTATGTGATTAACACCCAAGAATTTCAAAACAACAAGTCCCAACCAAGGGTTAGGCCTTTACTAGCCAAAAAGAGGATTTTTACTCACTGCATCAGTTTCGAAATATGGACACAACTCACTCATTTCAACTCGGAATTGATCGCAGTTGATGGCATTGAAAAGCTCTTTCATAAAGATAGAATTTCTCAGAATAAAGCATTTTCAAAACCTATTCACAAGCAACTCATTTTTTGAGCATCAAGTTACAGTTCATGTCCTGCCTCCTGAAGAGCAACGAAACAGAACAGCAATTTTCAAACGAATGGTTTGGCTCACTCGAGACGAACTAGGTCATGCATTATATGCCAATGGAAAGCTGGGATTGTCTAGTTTCCAGTGCCGCAAACGGCACTTGATTTCGACATCGGAGCAAAGATTTATGGCCGATACAAAATGACTGCCTGGGCAATACGGGAATAATTTTCCAGTTTTGTTAACTTTGGAAATCAATTCATTTGACCAACCAAATCATGTTATTTTTCAATGAAACTTTCTACACACTTCATATAACATGTAAACAACATAAACAAGCCATTAGAACCTTAAAAGTTTGCACAAAAGGGCTCGGACAAGGCAGGGGTAAAATGGTCACTTTTGCTCCAAGCACCTCTTTTGATTTTCTACCAACAATACAACATTAATCCACTAATATAAGCACTAACGCACCATTAATTTCATCATCCAACATCAAATCAGTCCTTCCATCAAAAGTGGGAGTTCATAGAGCCCACACAACCAATTTTCTCAAAAATAATGCTACCCACTAACATGCATGAGTATATACGTGTAATAGAACTTCCGCAAACTAAGATTCGAAGGGTTGATCGTCCATTACCTCTCTTGATGAACTAGGACAGAATTTTCGGTCCAATGAATGTCCAAGAAAATCGTGGAAATGAAGCCCCTCTCCTTGCCTTGGTGAATCTCCAAGTTGTTGTGAGTTTGTGGTAGAAATTTCAAGTGATTTGGTGCAAGTTTGAGAGGTAAAATGAAGAAGGAACTTTGGTCTCCTTCTCTTGGTGTTGCACGGCTGGTTTGAGAAGGAAAAGAAGAATGGTGGCTGATGGTAAACTTCCGTGGGAAGCTTTGATATTTGTGGCCAAAATTGGTTCCAAAAGTCAACCTTTCAATAGCACGCGAACGCGCGCGTTTCGTGCTCGTTTCCTCTCGGGTTTGTTTCACTAGTGCACTAAACCTCTAATGCACTTGTATACATACTGTTGTTATTCACTCTTAATTGTCCCAAAATAATGGTCTAAAGTCTCTCAATTAAATCGTGCGTGTGAGAACGCGTATTTTCAAATTAAACGTGATAAAGCGAAATTTCTAAGAAATTCTTATAACGATGGTACAACTAACTATCACTTGAGCGTTTAATCATAAAAATACCTATTTTAAGACTAATGCACGTATCTCCAATTTTTCACGCTCAGTGTATCCTCAAATCGGTTATCGTTCCAAACGCACGTGCACTATTTTCACTTAACAGGCTTTCAAAAATTAATTTTTCAAACGAGACACTTTAAAAATATAACAAAGCTATAGATCCATATAATTAGATCCAAAGGGGTTAGAAAATAATATTCGAAGAAAACGGGTGAGCAAATAATTAATTAAGCCTTAAAAATAGAATTATAAGTGAGAAAAATTCGGGTCCTCACAACCTCCCCTTCTTAAAAGAATTTCGTCCTCGAAATTCACACTTACGATAATATCGTACCCCTTATTTGCCAGGTCCACTAGATCTACAAAAATCCACAACTTCTATAATTTGCACTAACAATTAAGCACTGATTTCTTCATAAGACTCCTACCCTCCAAACTATAGAGCAGTAATCACACTTTACTTGTACCACTCACGAAAATAGGGTTTTCACAAGAATAGTCAACTCCAGGGTCAATTAAAGATCTAGTTAAATGATTCCGTCTAGTGGTTCGAAACTCGAATAGGAAGATATATTTCAATAGAAAACTAACTTTACCAAAATTTTCGACTCAATTTGTCCAAAAATCATTTACTGGCATGCGATCTCCAAAATTAACAATTTTAGAAATAACCAAATTTCTTTGGTCCCAAATGACCACTCAAATTTTTGTTCAAATCAAGTCAATTATAATATGCGAGACAAAAAAAAAACGAGAGGGTTTTTTTTTTATGTATTTCGGATATATATGTGGCAAAATACGATTCACAATTTTAAAATTAGAGCTAAAAGATACAAACCTTTCTTCATGGTCCGAAACTAAGTTTTCTTAGTAAGAAACTTCAGGTAATGTTTTTGCCACCGTCATTAATACATATTTCAAATTCCTCAAATACATTTAAGAAGATTAATCAGGCGACTCAATGCATAGGTATTAAAGAGCGTATATAATGAAATAACACATAACTGAAGGATGTTTCAAAAATTTCATCAAAGTTTCGAGTTAAGAATTGCGTTTGAATAAACATATATTCTAGAAAACGCTTTTAAGAGAGAAAGTATATATATATATATATATATATTTTTACAGCAGATAAGTAATGAGTTCAAGTCACTTTACAAATAACTAACGAAATACTTCGAAAGTTCAAACATTCATAAAAGGTTGAAACATGTCCACAGAACCAACCACAATATACGGTAGAACAATTATAAAATTGCACAAGGGAGAACCTCTCTAGGTACCCAACTAGATCAATCTTTTATATCTCTGGTAAGTCTAATCTTCTCGTTCATTTCCGATACATACCTATCACTAAGTTCTCATTGGATTTTATAAGACCGGCCATCATTCTTTCTCAAGAGTGCGGGTTACCCAAACCCACACCACAACCCATTCATTGTCCTTGCCGAGCCATACTTAATATAAGTCTATAGACGTAAGAAAAGGAATAATTAGGCATAGAAGAACTTAAAGCATATACAAGTTACAAATACATTTAGAATTAGAAGCATGATTCTTTACATATATCAAAAGTCATAATACGAATCAAGAGGTCACAAACAAGCCAAGTAAAGTACATACCAAGTCAAAGTCAATAAACAAAAATGAACAAGTGATTATCAAAGGTGCATCCATATCTAAGGCACAAACTCTTAAGTTCTACTCCCATCGTCCCACTACGGAAGATCACAAGTAATGCTTCACTAGATTAATTGGAACTAAAAGATCCACATTCCCTAACATGTTCAACTTTAACCCCAACACAAGGATCATCTAGGCCACGATCTTCTTCACCTCTTGCTCTTAATTATTGTGCCATCTTAGCCAAACAATTATCGATTTCTTGTAACTATTCACGTGAAATATCGATTCATTCTTATTCCCCGCGAATGGAGATCTCAAGTCATTAGTATTGTTCTCAATGCTTGAGTACTCGGGTATAAGAATCCGAAATAAGATAATTCACATCTCGAACTGGCCAGTTCCCAAGAGTAAATCATCACATTTGAGATTCCTACCCAACATACATACCAATTGTTTTCCCCAAATATCAAGACAAAGGGGTTTATACTTATCACATTCATGATTCACAGCTTATACTCTAGAAGAGTACTTAAGCCTTTACTCATTCACATAATAAGGACCATAACACCACTTAGCCCAAACTCACCTCGTGCACAGACTACGTGAAACGGCTCTGATTTTCATCCCTACAAGTAGTCGCTTAACTTTCAAACAGTCCCACAGTCCGGCATCCTAAACTTTTAAGCCTAGGATACACTACAAAGATCGGATGCCTAAGCTCTGATACCAACTGTGACGCCCCCACTTCTCCCTAAGGCGAACCAAAGGGTATCCGCGGGACGCCTGCCCAACTCTCGCCAGGACTCACTACAATCCACAATTCAAAAACTCGGAATACTTCAATGACTTCAATACATAATTAAAGTACTCCACAATATCTCACATTTACAATTAATCAGCTCTCAAGCTTAATACAATCCAAAAGAATATTTACTACAGCCGTCTGCTGTAATACAACTTTAAATTTTCAAAAGAAGGCAATCTAGTACAATTCACGAGCACTCTTGGTCTCGAACCCTGTTAAAGAAACCCAAAACGTGGGATGAGCTACACAACCCAGTGAGGTTCCAAGACACTCTAGAAGTTCTAATAAATCAAGTAATTGAGCATATCATATGTATGGTTCAAGATTACACATTGGCATATTAACATGAGACAATAATCATTAGACAAGTAATTTGAGCATATCACAGGTACGGCACATTTGTATGAAACGGTTATCATTATGCAAAATAAACACACATTGAAGGATACGGTGTTCCAGTGGAACCATTTCGGTCATCTGTACCTTATAACTTCCGGATCCCCTCGGTTTGTCTGGCCATCACCTTATCCCTCCAGTGGTAGTACTCGAGTATACCGAAACGGTGGCCCAAGTTTCCAACCTACCCGACCGAGCCCAGTCCTGGCTCGAGTAGGTCAGTAACCAAGGGCAGGGCCCAGTTCAGCTTAGAGTTTACAACATGCACAAGTAATCAAATAAATTGGTGAACGGTAATATTTTATCATTTTAATAGGTCGAGTGAGATAAAGTACACACTCGCCTTAAAAATGGTGGACAAGTTCATAAGAGCAATTATAGGTAACACTTAACATCTAAACACGTAAGGAATATGCCATAATTTCATATGAATACGAAATTCATGGTAGTCAAGTAAACAAGAAGTATTCAAGTAATCAAATAAATTGGTAGTCAAGTAGGGTGGTAAACGGTAAGTAATTACGGTTAATTGGTAGACATTTATTATTTTAGTTGGCCGCCATTGGCCGTTTCCCACATTTATTGCTTAAGAGTCGAGGAGATTCATTCCAACCGACTTATGCAACCATAGCATAATTGATCATTTAAATACGTCGCGTAAATATGCAATTCACGTATTTCATGTCGAGTAATGCAAGTATATCTTATTTAAATATGCATGAGCGTGGTAAATTCTTAACATATAGCACTTAACACTTAATGACCATGGGTTAAGCATGTCATAGACTTATTCCAATTACGTATTCCTATATGGAACACTCACCTGTTCAAAACGAGTGATTAAGTACTCAAACAAGCGTTTGGGCATCCACTTCGAATTCCTCTTGAAGGTCTCCTTGAGCGCCTGAGCAATTAACCATCAACTATTATACACTATCACTTAGAACCCCTACTTATCAAAGAAGGTTGTACAATCTAAAGAGAATTCATGAATTGGGTCTTAATTATTCATAATCGAGGCTCAAGAGTGAAGTTTTAAAGTCTAAAGAGAAAGACTAGCATTTTTCACGAAATCGAGTTCAAAATGTTCAATCGATATCGAGAAAAGAAGGCAAGTTTCAAAAATCTTATTTTCTAAGAAATTGACAAATTTCAGCTTTGGGTGTCGATTTTAGAAAAATCATATCTTGCATTATATAGGTCCAAAATTGGAAAACTTGATACCGTTGGAAACCTCTTCAAAAGTACTAAAAGTTCTTAGAATATACTTTTCCATGATTCCAAATGGAAGGTATTCAAAAATAGGCTCAAAGTTGTTGTTTTGGCACTTAAGACAGTTTCGGGGTTGGTTTTTGACCAACTTTGAAAATCCGGCAAAATTCTCACAATACGAACTAGCCTCAGAAATTTGGAACTCAATTAGATCTACATTCAAAGTTTAAAACAAAACAAACGGAACAAGAATCAAAGTTTTGAGCGCCAAGATATAGCAGCTCAAAGTTGGCTAAAAATTCCTCCATCAAGAATTTCCAGATTTAAAACATGAACTTTGGGACTTCAGTTGGATATTGAAATAGACTCAGAATGGCACCAAAATTAGCAGTATTATACTACCATATAAGGGCTATTCCTCTGTCAAATTTCATAGGAAAATTCATTCGGCAAGTTGGTTAACAAAACCATCAAAGTTTCAAGAATTTCCAAGGTAAATCTGCCTTGTACTTCAAATTTTCTTTTCTAAAACCTTTAGCCAATAAAATGTCTAAAACATGTCTCATTTATGATAACCAGGTCTAATAAGAATCCAATATACATTTGGTAGGTGATTAACACCCAAGAATTTCAAAACAACAAGTCCCAACCAAGGGTTAGGCCTTTACTAGCCAAAAAGAGGATTTTTACTCACTGCATCAGTTTCGAAATATGGACACAACTCACTCAATTCAACTCGGAATTGATCACAGTTGATGGCGTTGAAAAGCTCTTTCATAAAGATAGAATTTCTCAGAATAAAGCATTTTCAAAACCTATTCACAAGCAACTCATTTTTTGAGCATCAAGTTACAGTTCATGTCCTGCCTCCTGAAGAGCAACGAAACAGAACAGCAATTTTCAAACGAATGGTTTGGCTCACTCGAGAGGAACTAGGTCATACATTATATACCAATGGAAATCTGGGATTGTCTAGTTTCCAGTGCCGCAAACGGCACTTGATTTCGACATCGGAGCAAAGATTTATGGCCGATACAAAATGACTGCCTGGGCAATACGGGAATAATTTTCCAGTTTTGTTAACTTTGGAAATCAATTCATTTGACCAACCAAATCATGTTATTTTTCAGTGAAACTTTCTACACACTTCATATAACATGTAAAAAACAGAAACAAGCCATTAGAACCTTAAAAGTTTGCACAAAAGGGCTCGGACAAGGCAGGGGTAAAATGGTCACTTTGCTCCAAGCACCTCTTTTGATTTTCTACCAACAATACAACATTAATCCACTAATATAAGTACTAAACCACCATTAATTTCATCATCCAACATCAAATCAGTCCTTCCATCAAAAGTGGGAGTTCATAGTGCCCACACAACCAATTTTCTTAAAAATAATGCTCCCCACTAACATGCATGAGTATATACGTGTAATAGAACTTCCGTAAACTAAGATTCGAAGGGTTGATCATCCATTACCTCTCTTGATGAACTAGGACAGAATTTTCGGTCCAATGAATGTCCAAGAAAATCGTGGAAATGAAGCCCCTCTCCTTGCCTTGGTGAATCTCCAAGTTGTTGTGAGTTTGTGGTAGAAATTTCAAGTGATTTGGTGCAAGTTTGAGAGGTAAAATGAAGAAGGAACTTTGGTCTCCTTCTCTTGGTGTTGCACGGCTGGTTTGAGAAGGAAAATAAGAATGGTGGCTGATGGTAAGCTTCCGTGGGAAGCTTTGATATTTGTGGCCAAAATTGGTTCCAAAAGTCAACCTTTCAATAGCACGCGAACGCGCGCGTTTCGTGCTCGTTTCCTCTCGGGTTTGTTTCACTAGTGCACTAAACCTCTAATGCACTTGTATATATACTGTTGTTATTCACTCTTAATTGTCCTAAAATAATGGTCTAAAGTCTCTCAATTAAATCGTGCGTGTGAGAACGCGTATTTTCAAATTAAACGTGATAAAGCGAAATTTCTAAGAAATTCTTATAACGATGGTACAACTAACTATCACTTGAGCATTTAATCATAAAAATACCTATTTTAAGACTAATGCACGTATCTCCAATTTTTCAAGCTCAGTGTATCCTCAAATCGGTTATCGTTCCAAACGCACGTGCACTATTTTCACTTAACAGGCTTTCAAAAATTAATTTTTGAAACGAGACACTTTAAAAATATAACAAAGCTATAGATCCATATAATTAGATCCAAAGGGGTTAGAAAATAATATTCGAAGAAAACGGGTGAGCAAATAATTAATTAAGCCTTAAAAATAGAATTATAAGTGAGAAAAATTCGGGTCCTCACATTATAAATGCATGGGAAATAAAACTTGTTATTGCATATGAAGATAATAACTATTTAAAGATTTCAAATTATTTCAATATGATATGGAAGATAAGACGAGGAAGAGGTGGAGAAGAGAAAAATTAGATATAAAGGCAAGAAATTTTAAGACAGTTCTATCAATTGAAAAGCTTACAAAAGATAGAATGAGAAAGTGATGAGAACATAGAAAGACACAAGCAAGAAATTTAAAGTGAGTTTTGTTAGTGTCAATTACTCAAGTAGGAAAAAAAGGAGCATGAGGTACAAAGTTACAAAAGTAAATTAATTTGAAAAAGGAATAAACCATTGATTCCTGCATTTATCTTTTATTGTCTAATACAATTTGGTTACTTGTTTTCAACAAAGAAATCATTCAATTCACAAAGTTTATATGATGTTTAAGTGAAAATTGAGTATGTAAAATTTACCTATTATATAACAAGGAATTGATGTTAGTATAGTTGCTCTAATGAATGTCGTGTGGCTTTCTTTCTTGTTCACACGTGGCATACTTTTCCTTAGAGGGAAGAAGTGTCGTCTTTTGTTTTCTTTTGTTTACACTCTTTTTCTCCTTTTTGTCTCCTTTTTTCTTGTCAAAGACCAACTATAAAAAACCTGTTTGACAAATTTACACCCCCATTTTTTCTTTCATCAGTGCTCATTTTTTCTTTCTTTCTTTTTTTTTAGTTCCATCTGCTTTTCACCCCCATTTTACACCCTCATTTTCTCTTTCATCAGTGCTCATTTTTCTTTGTTTCTTTTTTTTTTTAGTTCCATCTGCTTTTCTTTCATCCTAATTTTTTGTTCCTTTTTTTCTCCTCTCCATTTATTCATGTATTCTTTTTTATTTTTTACTACGATTAACTGAATGGAATTTTTTTTATTGCAAGATATCAAGGATAAATTTGATATTTCTACATAATAGACCTTTCACTTTACTGCTCTTACTGTCTCTTTATTTGGTATTGCAATTTTATCTCTTTTTTTTTTGCCTCATCATCCTATATGCCTATTTGCCTTTTTTTTTCTACGACATGATCTATAACCTATATACTAAGCCTTTGTTTGTTCATCTCATGCAAGTTTACACTAACCTCTCGTGACAGAATTGTGGGTCTAATTGCTTATATTACATGCGGAGAAATTACGTATATACCCTAGGTCATTATGTCTTATTAGAAACTAATATTTGATGATTGAGTTATTAGGGCACTAATTAAGTGTTAGTAAGTAATTAATGAAAATAATTGTTAGGAATTTCTTTTATGATGAATAGTAACTTGAAATTACAAAGTGGCGTCAATTGACATACTAAATGGCACCATTTTGTGACTAATAGAACTTGACAATAACCAAAAATTAGTTGTACATAATGTGAAAAGAAGGGCTCTGGTAAAAGGAAAAAATACAAGGCAAAGAAAGAGAAAATTTTGTGAAGGTGATAGTTTTGAAGCCATGATAGTTGCAAATTTGTGAAGGTAAAGGAAAGAGGAAGGAGGAGATAGGCAAAATTTAAAAATTTTTCTGTTCAAAATCACAAGAATCATAGAAAACGTCATATTAAGAGAGATGAGTGGTCTGTTTTGCTGAATCTTGTGATTATTAGTATAGTTTTGTTGCTTATTTATGTTGTCTACTGTGTTGAGTATGAATTTTTTGAATAATGGAATATGTATAGTGTAATTTTACAAACTTCAGAGGAGGTTAATGAAATTGTTAGAAACCTCAAGAGAGGTTTTTGGAATTATCCTAAATTCAATTGCAAATCTTTTTGCAATTTTGGTATTATGTTTCTAACATGGATTTTCTACTTTTTTATTGGGAAGCTACAATTTTTTTTGTATTAATTACACTCTTGATATTTTGTAGCACTCAATTATTAAGTAATGGGATTTTCTCTCCCTTTTTGTTTAAATGGCATTTTTTTATTAGAAAAATTAAGATGTGGTCCAAAAGGGAAGATAATATTTTGCCATTCTTTTGACAAAACTTCAAGCAAGGTTAGTTGCATGATCAATTTGATTCCTAATTGTTCTTAAGTTCTTCATTTATTTCTTTGTAATTGGGGCAATTAAACTATTTAAGTGTGTTTCTATTCTGATCCATTGCAAAATATGATCTATATTTTCATGTTATTTTGTATAATAGCCTGAATTTAATACTTTTGGATGATAAAGTTCGATCTCAATAAGTTGTAGGTGTTGGCTGAGGAATTAATTATGATCTTGCTTGATCCTAAGAGTAGGTAATTGACTGCTTCCGCTTGGATCACAGGACCATTTGGATGGTGAGTTTTTTGGATCACAAGATCCTAAGAGTTTTGTAAATCACAGTAAATTTTAGTGATTTTCTTTAATAAGTGCGTTGGCATTAAATTAACTAAATAATGTAGTACATGAGGGACAATAGTGGAATCATGCTATCTTCTCTCTCTTAATATTATTTTTTAATTATTGGTTGGGTCTTAATATTACAAGATAATTAATCTGAAGGGAGGTTAGTGAAATTTTTGAAACCAGATGGAAGCCAGTGAAATAATTAGAAACCTCAAGGGAGGTTTTTGAAATTATCCCTTGAATATTTCTTTCCCGTGCTACTTGTTTTTCAATTTTTTTTGGGTTTGGATTTTGTTTTGTTTAGTCGTTGTTTGGTTTTCAGGAGCTAGTCCTTGGCCCCCGCGCCTAGCGGGGGGTAGCCTATGATGAAGCCAGGGAGTTGGATGTTTAACGCTTATACTTTATACGTGTAAATGGCCATCAACTATTTTGAGTCATTGGTGGCATCTGGACCATTGCAAATTCCATAGTTGTAGAATTTATGAATTTTTCATTCAATTAAATGTGATGACAGTATGTTCAAGAGTAGATCCTTTCTATAAAGGTGTTTCTAAATATAGTGACTGTATATTCACATTCTGTTTTAGCTAGAAATATGATAGTGTGACCTGGTCATAGATGTGTTTTTTGCCCTTTAACAAATATGTCCTAGCTTGTGAGACATGCAAAACGTGTTGAGTTATACATTCAACTACAAACACATTTATATGCTAACAATCATGCTGAATTTCTGATGTGGTATCTAGCTACCAAAGAAGCCAAGCCAGCCGTTGAACCGAGTTTGAGGCTATAAAGAGTCATTTTCCTTAGTTAATGTTCTAGTTTTTGGTTTGAGTTTCTTTGTGCCGTTTGCTTAGATTAATTCCAGCAGCTTTAGTTTATCAAGTTGAGTCATTAATTAGTGGAATAAATGGCTAAAAGATTATGTTGACCATAGTAAGCCATGTTGGCTGAATTAAGAGTTAATTTTTTAGTAGTTATTGTTTAGTTAAGTGAGTTCTAGTTTGAGTAAAAGTTGGTCATGTAAAAGGTTATAAATAAGCCTTAGTTTTAATGTTGTTGGGACGTTAAATAAAATTTGAGAAAATTTCCAAAAATTCTTTCTTGTGTGAGAGAGCTTCTTCTAACTTGTGAAAGTCGCCATTGAACATCTTAGAGCAGGTCTAAGGTGATTCGACAACTTATCAATCAAATATTCACCTTCATTGTGGCGTTGTTCTACCATTTTGATCTTTCTTGAGCGGTTCAAGATCAGTCATAAACATCCATTCCCAAATGTTGATCCTTAATCTAGGTCCAGACTTGTGGTTCACGTTCTTGGTTCACTTTGACGTATTGAGAATCGTATCAGTTGGTATCAGAGCTGGGATGAAGGTATCATCATTATATCCCTTTTTGTTTTGTTTAGTTCTAGGGTTTTGACTTGTTGTCCGAATTTGTGCAATCCAAATTCGTGCCTTATTTTGTGTTTTTTATGCGTGTGATTGGATTTTCACCTTGTTCGCGTGATACAGCCACGGAAGTGTAGCTGAAGTTAGTTAACCAGCTGGAGTTAGTTATTGCTAGCTGGAGTTAGTTAGTTAATTAGTTAGGAATTGATGACGTCAGCATATGTCAGCATTCGGTTAGTTTGTTAACTGACTTAGGTAGCCGACCTAGACTGCTATAAATAAGAAGCTGGGAGCTGGGGAAACAAATCATGATCTTCATAATAATTCTTGTTCACAAATTTAACATTTCGATCCTTGTATTCTTTCTGTTAAACAATAATATCAAATCCTACTTCTATCCCTTGATCCTCAAGTTACTTCTCCGCCATTTTTGTAGCTCCTAGATCAAAGGTTGCAAGCCTCCACTATCCTCTGTATCAGTGGTATTAGAGCTGGGTTGAACCAGCCCAGTTCATCAATGGCAGAGGGCACTAGGTCTCAGGATGTCAGGAAAATGGAGGAACACGTCCGCTTCATGCTGAAGGAATAGCAAGAGCAATTCGAAAGGGAAATGACAGCTTCAAGGAATTTGGTGATCGAATTACACACGCAGAAGGTCCAGGTGGAGGGGAATGGCTCTCCTCATAATTTAGACACAGGAACCTGCAATAGAGGGGGTTACCAGGCTCATTCTCGTTTGTCACAGATTGATTTTCCGAAATTCAATGGGGAAGACTTTAGGGGGTGGTTGTACAAAAGTGAACAGTTCTTCGAAGTGGATGACACCCCTAGTTCCATGAAGGTAAAAATAGCTGCAATGAACCTGGAAGGTAAGGCTCTTCAGTGGCACCAAATTTTCATGAGATCCAGACTTACGCGTGAAATTTCTGCTTGGGAGGAGTATGTAAGGGAATTGTCTTCAAGGTTTGGGAATTCCTTGTATGATGATCCAATGTGGGAACTCAAGAGTTTGACGCAGTCTGGTTCAGTACAGAAGTACCATGATCTGTTTGAGGAACTGCTCAACAGGGTGGATTTTCCTGAGGACTATGCTACAAGTTGTTTTGTGAGTGGATTGAAGCCAGAAATCCAGTTGACCGAAAGAATGTTTATGCCTAAGAATGTGCAGCATGCCAGAATCCTGGCCAAAATTGAAGAAACTAAGTTGTTAATGCAGCAGAAAGGGAGGGGGTTAGCCAAATCTTTCACAAGTTATTCAGATCACACCAGTACTTCCACTCTTTCTCATGCTAATTCGTCTGGTTACAAATAGAAGATAGACTCTAGGCCACTTCTACCCCTCCCCACCTTTCCAGCACTACCTAGCAATGAGAAGCAGAAGGAGTCAGTTGTCAGAAAACCTTTCAGGAGGCTGAGCAGGGCAGAGATGGATGAAAAAAGGGCTAGAGGGCTATGTTTTTGGTGTGATGAGAAGTTCACAATAGGACACAGGTGTGGTAACAAGCAATTTCACAGGCTGGAGGTTTGGGATGACATGTTAGGAGAGGAGGAGAAGGAGTCAGGAAGTGAAGAGGATACAGGGGATGAAGGACAACTAGCACATATCTCCCTTAATGCCATGACTAGCATGACTGTCCTTAACTTTAGGACCATGAGGGTTGCTGGCCATGTGGGAAGGCAATCTGTGAACATATTCATAGACTGTGGTAGCTTACACAACTTCATTCATCCCAGGGTAGTACAAAAGTTGGGGCTAACTACACAGAGGGTTGATCCCTTAGTGTTGGAGGTAGCAGATGGAAATAAACTGACCACTCAGGACCTTTGTAAAGGATTTACTTGGAAAATGCAAGGACAACAATTTAAAGCAGATTTGTTGATGTTACCCGTAGGGGAATGTGAGCTAGTTCTTGGCATGCAATGGTTGACTACCCTTGGTGATGTGAAGTGTAATTTTGGGGAACTTAGGATGGAATTTAAGCAAACTGGTCATAAGGTGGTCCTGAGAGGGATTAAGTAGCAAGGATTGCAGTTGGTCAAGCAGAAGAAAATGCAGAAACTACTTCAAAAACCTGAACAGATTGCTAAGGCACAGATATGCTTGATCAGAGTGATGCAGGACCCTACTTTAGAGCCACTACCCCTCTGCACCATCTCTACTGACATGAGAAAGCAACAGGTAAGCAACTCAATGGAGCTTGAAAACTTACTGGATGAGTATAGGGATTTGTTTCAAGAATCTAACAGTTTGCCACCAGAAAGGTCTCATGACCATAAAATTGTTCTGAAGGAGGGAACTGAACCTATCAATGTAAGACCTTATAGGTATCCTGTTTTCCAGAAGGGTGAGATTGAAAAACTAGTGGCTGAAATACTTGCATGTGGTATTATCAGAACTAGCTCTAGTCCTTTTTCTTTTCCAGTAGTGTTAGTAAAAAAGAAGGATGGGTTATGGAGAATGTGTGTTGATTATGGGCAATTGAATAATGCCACTGTAAAGAATAAGTTCCCTATCCCTCTGATAGAGGAACTACTGGATGAATTATTTGGAGCACAATTCTTCACCAAGTTGTAGATGAGATCACAGTACCACCAGATTAGGATGAAGACTGAGGTTGTGGAGAAGACAGCTTTTAGAACTCATGATGGTCACTATGAATTTCTGGTTATGCCCTTTGGGCTAACCAACGCTCCTTCAACCTTTCAGAGTTTGATGAATGATATCTTCAAGCCATTCTTAAGGAAATTCATTCTGGTTTTCTTTGATGATATTCTGATATACAGTGGGGGTTGGGAGGAACATCTTCAACACCTTAAAACTGTGTTTGAATTGCTACGACAGCACTCCCTGAAGGTAAAAAGAAGCAAGTGTGCTTTTGCTCAATAATAGATTGACTACTCGGGGCATGTTATTGATACCAATGGAGTTCAAGCAGATCCCCAGAAGATTTCTGCAATCATGAACTGGCCAGTACCTCAGACAATCAAGGAGTTGAGAGGATTCTTGGGACTCATTGGGTACTATAGGAGGTTCATAAAGAATTATGGGAAGATTACAAAGCCATTGACATATTTACTTAAGAAGAACCAATTCCAGTGGCATGATGGGGCCACTCAGGCTTTTAAGAAATTGCAGGAAGCCATGAGCAAATTGTTAGTAGTATGCCCTAGAGTATTAATAATTATTGTCTTGATTAATATAAAATGGCACTTCTTGTTTCAATTATTCTTGGTTTAGATTTGATTGAATGTTGTCCATTATTATTTGTTAAGGTTCCATTCTCATGTGATGAGAATATGAGTGACGGAAAACCTTGGTACAAATAATATTAAATGGTTCCTAATCATAGGATTATTAATTGGGCAAGATTAATCCGGAAGATTAGTCTCATATTTATTTTCTATGATTAATATGAGATATTAATGATAATAGAATGGCAAGTCTCATACCATTAAGTATGTGATACTAGAACAAATATGAGAGGCACTTGTGTGACAAGTTGGCTTGAACACTGACTAATTTAAATAATGAATCACTAGCTTAATAATGTCAATGATTCATTATTGATTGCAATAGTGCATGTGATCCTTAGACCTAAGATGACACGGTTGGCTCATTCATAGGTGGTTAGAGTCTATCAATGCAAGAAAAATACTTGTTCTAATCACGGATGAGTATTGGCATATGGTACCTCTAATTAGTTATGCATGAAGTCAAGTGTTTATGCAAAATGGGATCTATTATTCCATAATAAATGGCTTGATATCTTATGAAATCTATCAATCTTGACTAAAGGAGTTCTTGGCCAAGACAAACTGATTCATATAGATGATCAATTTTATAGTCAAGTGATTTGATAGATTAAGTCATACGATTGAGTGTTTGAGTTTGACATTATTACTAAACTAGACTCAATAGGGATATAGTAATAGAAGGATTATTATGCAAAACAATTGCAGTCATGGTTCATGTAAAAGGATTCCAATCTTTCATCACCGGTTGGGTGTCATGATATGCTGCTAGGCATCACTCATGATCTATGTTAACTTGAGGTATATTTGGAGAACTCCTCAAGTGTTAGAAATGTTCTAATTAATGTTAATAGGTTAACGTTTATTACATTGCCAACTGGGTAATGAACCTAGATAGTCACACACAATAGGATTTGAACTAATAGGTAAGTTGATTAGAATGGGTTTATACTTTGGTAAGGATGCTAGCACATCTTGAAACCCAAGCTAGACGGAATTTGGAGTTGGTATTTGAGTATGACTCAAATATTATAAAGATGAAAATAATAGTTAATATAATTATATTAATTGTGTTTATATTTTGATGTGATCAAAACTAAAACATGAATTAAATAATTGTATTAATTGTATCCTATTTTGATTTGATCAAGATAAGAATAAAATATAAATCGGTTGTTTTGATTTGATCAAGATAAGAATCAAATATGTATTGGATAATCATATGAGTTGTATTATATTGATTTGATCAAGATAAAATAAGATATTGATCTAATCAAAACAACGGTATAAATAAACCCTATTGACAAAACTCCTTTAGTCAGTTTGTCCTGGGTTAAAACAATTACGGTTGTTCTTTTTAAAAGAAAGAAAGCAACACCGTTGTTTTTCTTCTCTACAAAAGACAAAAAACTCCAAAATTCAGTAATCTATTAGTTTGAGTCTATGTGGATGAACTAAAAGCCTGACACGTGGAAGGCTGATTGCTGGAATTCAAACATCTATATCAGGCATCACATATTCATCTAAACAAGTAAGTATTTATTTGTTTTGAAATATCAAGGCTTGAATCAATTTGCAAATTCAAGCAAGAACAACACAAAGTTGTTTGCTGATTCCGTTGCGCAAATATATATATATTTTTTACTTTCACAAACCCCCTGTATTGGCTTTGCCAGATTTTACTCAGGAGTTCATTCTAGAGACTAGTGCTTCTGGAAATGGAATTGGGGCAGTACTGATGCAGAAGAAGCAACCGCTTGCATTTTTCAACAAGGCATTGGGTCCCAAACATCAAGTTTTATCTGTGTATGAAAAGAAAATGTTTGCTACAGTGACTGCAGTTTTGAAGTGGAGAGCTTATCTGGTGGGAAGGCACTTTATTATTAAAACTGATCATCAGAGTCTGAAATATACAATGGAGCAGAGGGTGCACACACCTTTGCAACAGAAATGAATAGCCAAGTTAATGGGATTTGATTATGAGGTGCAATACAAAAGGGGGTGTGATAATATTGTCGCAGATGCACTATCCAGAAGGCCACAAGAAGGAGGCTCAATATATGCTTTGGTCACTATCACATCTTCACTAATCAAAGATATACAGCAAAGTTGGTAGCAGGATATGCACATTCAGGAATTGATTCGAAGGGTAACTCACAATGAGCACCACTCCAGTAGTTACTCCTGGCAGCAAGGGTTATTAAAAAGAAAAGGTAAATTGGTGGTAGGCAATGATCAGACCTTGAGGGACAAGTTGATTTCTTTGTGGCACTCTAGTTCACAAGGAGGGCATTCTGGAGTAGAGGTGAGCTACAGGAGACTTAAACAAGTCTTATATTGGCAACACCTGTTTAGAGATGTGGCTAAGTATGTAGCTTCTTGTGATATATGTCAGAGGCATAAGTCAGATAATGCAGCTTATCTTAGATTGTTGCAACCTTTGCCTATACCTAATAGGATCTGGACAAACATTTCTATGGATTTTATTGAAGGATTACCACTCTCACATGGCAAGAAGGTGATCCTTGTGGTGGTCGATAGGCTCAGCAAGTATGCTCACTTTATGGCAGTGGCTCACCCTTACACAGCAATCTCAATTGCTCAATTATTCATGGATCAGGTTTACAGGTTACATGGTTTGCCCCAAACAATTGTGAGTGATAGGGACCTTACCTTTTTGAGTTCATTCTGGCAGGAGGTTTTTAGGTTACAACATGTCAAGTTGAATATGTCCACTGCTTACCATCCTCAGAGTGATGGTCAGGCAGAAGTGGTTAATAGATGCTTGGAGAATTATCTGAGGTGTATGGCTAGTGATCATCCTAAGGAGTGGAGTTTATGGCTACCACTAGCAGACTATTGGTACAACACCAATTATCACTCATCTGCTAAGTTCACTCCCTATGAAATAGTCTATGGACAGCCTCTCTCTCTTCACATTCCTTATTTGCCTGAAGCTACATCAGTCGAATCTGTTGACAGAAGTTTGCATGCAAGAGAGAGGGTCATTCATTCTCTACGACATAATTTGACTAAGGCACAGCACAGAATGAAACAGTTGGCTGATCAGCATAGGTCAGAAAGGGAATTCAGTGTTGGTGATTGGGTTTATGTCAAGCTTCAACCTTATAGACAACACTCATTACGAAATCATCATTGCCAGAAGTTATCCCCATGCTACTTTGGTCCATTTCAGGCGTTAGCAAGGGTTGGCACAGTGGCTTACAGGTTGGCATTGCCCCCACATGTTCGTATTCATAATACCTTTCATGTTTCTGTGCTCAAAAGGAAGGTAGGCTCAGGGGCCATTCAGAATCACGTTCCGGCTGGAGTTTCGCACCAAGGTCAACTACTATTGGAACCTATGGCAATATTAGACAGGCATTTGGTCAAATGAGGAAGGGTTGTAGCAACTTAAGTTTTGGTCCAATGGAGCAACAGCTTTCCAGAGGATGCAACGTGGGAGTATCTGCAGGATTTACAATTGCAATTTTCCAATTTCAGTCCTTGAGGACAAGGACCCTTTGAGGGGAGGGTATTGATGCATGTGATTGGATTTTCACCTTGTTCGCATGATACAGCCACAGAAGTGCAGCTGGAGTTAGTTAACCAACTAGAGTTAGTTAGCTAATTAGTTAGGAATTGATGATGTCAGCATATGTCAGCATTCGGTTAGTCTGTTAACCGACTTAGGTAGCCGACCTAGACTGCTATAAATAAGAAGCTGGGAGCTGGGGAAACAAATCATGATCTTCATAATAATTCTTGTTCACAAATTTAACATTTCGATCCTTGTATTCTTTCTGTTAAACAATAATATCAAATCCTACTGCTATCCCTTGATCCTCGAGTTACTTCTCCGTCATTTTTGTAGC
Organism: Coffea arabica; assembly: GCF_036785885.1. Lineage (NCBI taxonomy): Eukaryota > Viridiplantae > Streptophyta > Magnoliopsida > Gentianales > Rubiaceae > Coffea > Coffea arabica. The sequence continues at coordinate 26,733,990 of NC_092321.1, forward strand.
TCCTAGATCGAAGGTTGCAGGCCTCCACTGTCCTCTGTATCAGTTTTCCATTGTTATCTTGTCTTGTTATTTGTCAAAAAAAAAATCCGTTCGTACCTTTTTGTGATTGAGTCGCTAGGGTTTTTGAATTTCCTTTGTGTCTGCATATTGTTTTCTTTGCTATCCGATCCTTGTTGCTATGTTTAAGTTGAGTCTTGTCCGATTTTTCGAGTCTTGTTGTCTTGTTTCTTGGAGTTTGTGTTGTCTAGAGTCAAAAAAAAAAACCAAAAAAAAAAAACAACAACAAAAATTCTGATCATGAGTTTATTGTGAGAATCCGTGGCTACCCTTGTCCTTGCTGCAAGTCTGTGGCTGTTCTCTTTGATTTCTTAGAAAGTGTTTGAATTTTTAGAATTTCTGGACCAAAAGTCTTGAATTTCTTGAATGATTTCTAGAAAATCCTGAAGTCCTTGGGTTGTATAATAGGGTTTCTTAAAAATCTTGAACCAAAGTATCCAAATCTTGAAGTTCTTGGAACCCCTAGTTCATATTCTTGAGTTTGTGAATAGCGGTTGCCTTGTTCTCTTGATTGGGTGAATCGACTTGAAGAAAAAAATTGATAAAATTCTGATTTGATCCGTGGTGTAAAAAAAAAAAAAAAAGAGGAGACAAGTCTCAATCGAATCATTAGCATTGAATTTAGAAACAAGATGCCAAATTGGAATTGACAACCAAAATCAACTTAGACTCTTGTTTCCAAAAGCTGGAAAAAGAATCTTTATTGGTTTTGGTTTACTTATTTCCAGCTATTAAATCTAACATACACTTAGGAAACTACCAAAACAGCTTCTCGTTTCCTATATTTGAATCCAAGAAGCCATTCGGATTAGTTTCCAATAGCACCAAATATACTCGGGTAGTATATCTTTCTAGGATCCTAAATTTCTGCCATTTTGGTCCTTGTCCCAGCTGAGTAAATTGAATTGTCCAGCCATAAACTGTGACAGCCCCACCTCCCCCTAAGGCGAACCAGAGGGTTCGGCGGACCGCCTGCCCAACTCTCGCCGGGACTCAGTCGAACCTCAATCAAATCCGAAATAAAACCACAAGATCAAACGAAATAACAATCCAAAACTTAAAGCGAAACTTATATACATTACTATCTCAAAAGGAAGTACAAATATCGAATATACAAAGGTTCTCAATTCGTCATACATCCAACCCGTGCCAAGCACTAGGGCGAGAACCATTACAAAACAAAAAAACTAGACTAGGCTAACCTACACTGGACTCTCGTTCTCGCTCGCATCCCCCTGTTAAGGAAAACAAAACTAAAGGGGTGAACTAAAAGCTTAGTGAGGTTCCGAACACATATTCAACAACAAAGCCAATACATTAACCATCGATAATCAATAATTCAAGAAACATTTACAATGGAAAGCGATAATAACACATACATTAAAAGGATACGGGCTCACAGGGAGCCATTTGTTCATTTGTTCGTTCGTTCGTTCTCCTGTCATTCCCCTTATTCCTCCAATCATTTGAAAATGCATTTTTGTAAGTAAAACCCTCATTCGATCGTTCATTTCATTCACCCCCTCCTGGACGTTGGCCAGGCTCCACCAACCTACAAGGTAATACTCGAGTATACCAACGTTCACACCCAAGGTCACCATATCGCCCGACAGAGTCCGCTTCTGGCTCGAGTCGATCGGTAACGAAGGGCAGGGCCCAATTCAGCCAAAAGGCTTACATCATGCACAACTAATGTATCAATCATTAAATCGTTGAAAATTTCACGTTTCATTTAGGTCGAGCGCGATAAAGTACACGCTCGCCTAGAAAATTCGTTTTGAAAATCATTGAAAACACTTAACACATTATCAAACAATAACAACAAGTCATGAAGTCAAGGAGAATATAACAAACAAGGAACACTCACCTATGTACGCAAAACAACGTGCAAAATATTCTTCCGGATATTATCCTTAGTCACCGAGAAAACCTAAGATTAAACGAGAAAGAATATTACAGCTCATCTAGCACAAACAATTAGGTGAAATCAAAGAAACTCAACAATTGATGAGTAGAACATATAAAAAGACTTTAAAGTGAAACAAGGACATTTGGACCCGTGGACAAGAATAATTAGGGTTTCGTAGACCAAACGTAAAACCAAACTAACGACAAGTTGGAATCCAACTAGATAGGCTAAGAAATACTGTTTTCGGAATCGTTTATATGGTTCAAAATCATCTCATTCAAGTAGATATTATACACGAAAGGTCTTAATGAAATTCATGAAAAAAAAGGAGGTCAAAATACCTAAGAAAATCCTAAACCACTCCTCTTTATTTGGGTAAGAGTAAGTACACATTTGGAGTTTCCAGTTGAAGAAGGATCATGTTTTAAGATGGAAAACGGTCATAGTATTTGCCAAACGAAAAATATACAAGTTCAAATAGAAACTTAGCTCTCGAGTGAAAATTTGGGCAGCACGCCCTTTATATCTACCTATTTTCCAGCCATTTATGGCTTCATTGTTTTCCTCAATCAATCCCAACATTACACACAACATAAATAGCTACTCAATAGGCTCAATGTCATATGATTACCAAATCAAGCTAGGACATGTGCGGAAATGACGTTTAGGTTGGAAAACAAAAGGCAGATTTGCTGTTGCTTAGCAGAACTAACACAACTGAAGCGACACAAGTCGGATTGAGGTGAAATTTACACCGTTTCGAAGCTAAGATAAAGGGATACAATGTTGAAGAAGGCCACTCAGTCCAGTTTGCAATGTATCTAGGTCAAATTTATCAAAACAACCCCAGATTTTCCAGTTCGCAGTTCAACTAGCAGTCCTGATTCATTCTATCATATCTCAGCACATACAACTCCAATTCAAGTGATTTCAAAGCCATCTGAAATCTAAGATACCAGGCTATATTTCTTAAGAAGACATCGACAACCAAATCAACAGTATTCCCAGTCAAACTAACCAATTACAGAAGCTGATTATCAGTTTCGGACAGAAACAGGGCAGCAGGGGTGTTTCGATCTTTTCATAGGTTACGTTGCTCCGATTGGGCTGAAATTTTGCAGGCAACTATAAAACATCTTCTCTACAACTTTTATGTTTTAACCCAAGGCTAATTTGGCCTCTAACTAGGAGAAACAGTACCAGGCAGAATGGGGTAAAAAATGAAACCCTAAACTGGAATTCATGCATTCAAGTGCTAATCTTCCACAAAATAACATCTAAAATAACTAAAAACCACTAATAAGCAATTAATTGAAGTAAAGAGGATGTTCTTGGCAAAATTCCTTAAAACCACAAGAAAGGTAGGAGCTTAATCTTTCCCCATCCAAAACAACTCCACCAACACCTTTAACCTTCCCTAATGATCACTTGTATGGTGTAGTTTGTGATTTGGTTGGTTGGAACTCAAGATTTGAGCAAATTTGGAAGCTAGAAATTGAAGAGCTCTCTCTTGTTTTCCTCCTCAAGAGATTCGGCCAAGACACAAGAAAAATGGGAGAAAATTGAGTCAAAATTGATTTTAGGAAAGTTAAGAAGGTCTTGGTCAAAAGTCAAGGTCCAATGGTTATGTGACAAATGGTCCTCTAGGGTTTTAATCTTACCCTTTTGTCTCTCCAAGATTAAACCATCTAAGTAACCTCTAATTATCTCTTAACACCTAGTACATTAATCCCGGTATACAAAACATAACATACTCGGTCGAATTTATCGCACTTAACGCCACTAGCGGGTCTCACGTCCAATATACACTCTTTATTTCTCAAGAACTAATTTATACTAGGAAAATAATTTTAAAACTGTACTTACTTGTAAAAATGCATAGAAATTTTAATATTTCCAAGGAAAATATAAAATGTAGGCAAAGAAATAAAATGTGAATTTTTTTTTTTTTGGGTTCTCACATAAACAATCTGTTTTGAGTCAGTTTTTTTCCAGTTTTTAATCAGGTTCAATAGTTCAAAATCAGTCTTGGACTACAACAGCCATAGTTTCCTAATTCTAGTTGTCTTGTTTAAGTCCATTACTTTCCAGATTTTTGCATCAATCTTGTCCAAGTCCAAATAGGTTTTGTAGTGTAATTTTCCAGCAATATATCTCGTGTCAAGTGTGTCCCAATTTCTAGTCCAAATCTGCACCATTAACATCAAAATTCTGGTCAAATTTTGAGGTACTTGCATAGGGATTTGTCGAGTTCCATTAGAGTTCATCTTGCTCAAGTAAATTTGCAAATTTCCAGCTTTGTTGTCTACCGTTTTTCCAGCATTCTTGAGGCCTAATTTCTGCAAATTTCCAGCACCCTTATCCGTGTTTAACTCTTGTTTTGCTCTTAAAAATTCTAACCGTGCACAATTTTGTGAATACTACTTGATAAGTGGAGATTCATCTCGAGCATAGCTCTAAGTTATTCAAGGCAAACAAGTAACATCCATTAGAACTCAATTGTGACCTCATTGGAGTGTTGAGTGCAAACATGAGTGTTGAGGGTAAACATTAAGGGAGTGTGTGAGTTCTTTGCTTAATCTTTTTTTTTTTGCAGGTTTATCTTAACATGTCAAACGGAGAGGGATCGTACATTGCTGACTCTAAGCTTACCATGGAGGCTATGATGAGCGAATTCCAATGTAAGATGGGATTGGAATTTGACTCATTTCATGAACGGATGGACCAACTTGAAAATTCCCAAGGCCGAAGTTAGGGACGGAATAATAGAGCAAAAAATGGAGCTTCTAATGATGAATATGAGGAGGATGAAGGTCATTTAAGGGCTGCTTGAAACAATAATAGGAGAAGTACTGATCCTATTAAGGGAATAAAGCTAAAAATTCCATTTTTCCGAAGGAAATCCGACCCCGAGGCTTATTTGGAATGGGAGAGGAAGATCGAGATGATATTTGAATGTAATAGCTACACGGATGAGCAGAAAGTAAAACTTGAAGCCCTGGAGTTCACTGAGTATGCATCGATATGGTGGGATCAACTACGCCTTAGTCATAGAAAGAATCGTGAGCGGGCTGTGGAGACTTGGGAGGAGTTACGAGGATTGATGAAAATGAGATTTGTGCCTAACTACTATCATCGAGACTTGCACAATAGATTACAAACTCTTATTCAAGGCAATATGTCCATGGAGGATTATTACAAAGAGACAAAGATGGCTATGATGAGAGCCAACGTTCAAGAAGATTTAGAAGCTACAATGTCCAAGTTTTTAATTGGTTTGAGGCATGAAATTGCGAAGATAGTTGAGCTCCAACAGTATCTAGATATAAATGAGTTGTTGGACAAGGCGGTGATGGTGAAAATGCACCTCAAGAGGAGGGGTAACACTCGCTCAAATTCCAACCATCAAGCTGGAAATTGGCGAAATTTTCCTTCAAGAAATGAGGACAAGACAATGGGAGCTTCTCAACCATCAAAACCGAAACTAAGTGAGGCTAAACCAGCAGCTAAATCCGAGGTGGAAATTGGTCAACGTACTCCAAAACCGCGAAGTAGGGATGCTAAATGTTTCAAGTGTCAAGGTTTTGGACACTTTGCATCTCAATGTCCCATCAAAGGATCATGCTCATCCTATCTAATGGAGAAGTTGTGTCGGATAAAGAGGACGATTGTGAAGGTATGCCACCTTTAATGGAGGAAAGTGATAACTCGGAGGAAGAATTGCCCGTTGATGGTAAAGTTGGATTCTTAGTTGTCCGGAAAGTGCTTGCTGCCCGAGCTATAGAAGAGGATGATATGCAAAGGTAAAAATTATTCTACACTCATTGTCATATCAATGACAAGTTGTGTAGTCTAATAATTGATGGTGGAAGTTGCACGAATGTAGCGAGCTTGTTCATGGTTAAGAAATTCTCTCTTTCAACCACCAAACACCCTAAGCCATATTGACTCCAATAGCTAACTAATGATGGTGGTAAGCGTGTTTATAGGCAAGTGAAGGTTCCATTCCACATTGGTAAGTATGAAGATGAAGTGGTATGTGACGTGGTACCAATACAAGCAAGTCACTTGATCTTAGGTCATCCTTGGTAATTCGACAAAACTGTCAACTTCGATGGTCGAACTAAGAAGTATTCCTTCATGCTTGGTGATAGAAAGACTACTCTTATTCCTCTTACCCCTAGACAAGTCTATGAGGATCAAGTGAGGCTACATGAAGAATATGAGCTAGAATGTGACCAAACGAAAAGAGCAATGCATGAGAGAGGAAAGGAAGCCAATTTGGCCAAGAATGAGAAGATGAAGACAACACTTGTTTGCATGATCAAAGAAGAGCTGGATCCTTCTTGTACCTATATTAACTTGATTACTACTAGTTTTCTTTCTTTTGGGCAGGTTAAGCAAATGGTCATGGAAGATGCTACGCACCAATTTGAGGATTCGTATCTCATTGATACGAAAGAATTGAAATTAGACCGTGAGGTTCAAGGTGCTGCAAGCAGCCTTTGCAAACATTGCACATGATGTTCTTTGTGTTGGATAAAGTTCTTGATCGTGTTCCTCATAAGAATGACCTAACGTCATGTAACCTGCCATGTTACCTTTCGTGTTTCCATTTGTCGGCAAATCGCCTTTAAGAGGAGGGGAATGATGCAGTATCTAGCTACCAAAGAAGCCAAGCCAGCCGTTGAGCCGAGTTTGAGGCTATAAAGAGTCATTTTCATTAGTTAATGTTCTAGTTTTTGGTTTGAGTTTCTTTGTGCTGTTTGCTTAGATAAATTCCAACAGCTTTAGTTTATCAAGTTGAGTAATTTATTAGTGGAATAAATGGCTAAAAGGTCATGTTGACCATAGTAAGCCATGTTGGCCGAATTAAGAGTTAATTTTTTAGTAGTTAATGCTTAGTTAAGTGAGTTCTAGTTTGATTAGGAGTTAGTCATGTAAAAGATTATAAATAAACCTTAGTTTTAACATTTTCGGGACATTGAATAAAATTTGAGAAAATTTTCAGAAATTCTTTCTTGTGTGAGAGAGCTTCTTTTGGCTTGTGAAAACCACCATTGAATATCTTAGAGTAGATCTAAGGTGATTCGACAACTTATCAATCAAGTATTTACCTTGATTGTGGTGTCGTTTTACCGTTTTGGTCTTTCTTGAGCGGTCCAAGATCGATCATAAACATTCATCCCCAAACGTTGATCCTTAATCTAGGTCCAAGCTTGTGGTTCACATTCTTGGTTCGCCTTGGCGTATTGAGAATCGTATCAATTTCTGAATTAAAGTAGAATACGCTTGGATCAAACCATAAATCGAAAGAGACTTAACCTTTTCTGCTAGCAAACCATGATTAACATATTAATATTTCTAGCAAATCTTCCAAATCTTAAATTGAACCATACATGGAAAGAGACTTGTGCTTTTTAAGGACTTTAATATAAGAAGGAAAAATGAAAATGGATGAATCAGACCACAAAAATGCCATAAACTTGATTTTGAAATAATTGCTCTAATATGAAAAAGTATTACTATAATTAAAATTCAAAAAGTATTAGAAAAGCTTCAAGTGAACACAAATACTAAAGTCTTGTCACAATTGAATCTCAAAGCCTATATCATAATCACCATCACTTGCTCCAAGCATCCTCTTCTTCCACCTTGTTTGACCACAAAACAAATAAATTAGATAAGCTAAGCCAAGTAATTTTACAAAAAAATCCCTTGACAGGAGATAAAAGTAAGAGTTCTTGTAACAATATTTTTCTAAAAAAGGAACTTCCCTAAACATTTAGTGCAATAATACTGCTACATTTAAGGATAACAATCCGTAAACAAACTAAATAACAATTGAGAAGATTTGGTGTCTCTATAACGAAAAAAAAATTTCTTTTACTTTCCTGCAAACAACCTATTGAGGTTGTCTATGTTGTCCCTTTTTTTTAAGTTTTGCAGTACTTCTAAAGGTTTTGTAATCTAGAAAAATGAGAGAATATCAAGAGATGGAATGATTCATGACTCAACAAAGTAGACGGGAAATTTTTTTCAGAAATGTGTCGAATTGAGCTTTTACAGCCTTAAAAAAAACAAAAAATCACAGAAGATGAACATATGGCAAAATTATAAGCAATAAAGCACAAAAATGGAGAAATGACAAATCAAAAAATGACATTATTGTTCTTAACATGATTATGAAGCTTTGCAACTTTAAAATTAGAAGAATTAGATAGCCAAAAGAAGAAAGAATGCATTAGATTTATAAGAAAATAAAGGAAAGTTGATCCAAAAGAAGCAGCCATGTTTTTTGGATTACAGTAAATCTTGCACTTGCTTATACGACATGCAAGCATTTGATTGTTGAGCATATAAACCACAGAAAAAGAATTCTAAACATAAGAGAAAAATCCAAGTCAATTTGTTTTGCAAGTTTCATCATGCAGTTTCTCTCAGAAGTGTTTGGATTTGTTAATACTATATCTGGACAATACTTATACTAAGCAAATGCCATCATAGCTACTCCTTTAGGTGCTTTATTATCCTATTTCGAATGTAGAATTTCATACACTAATGTAACTATGTTTTTAACCATGTTAATGCTGTTTGTGCAAAGTGCTTAAATAATTAAGAAACATGTCACAATACTTCTTTTATGTCCTATTACATTTCATCAAATGCAGAAAGGTGGCATATAGTTTGGTTCACGTATCTCATTTGGCTAGGGGCGGTCAAACCATTCTCCTTTATTGGTCAAATCCTCAAGTGGCTTGGATGGGAAAGGTTCTTTTAGATTTCTTAATGTTTGGATTCGGCATCATATTTTTATGTCTACGGTAGAAGAAAGTTGGAATCAACCGATACATACTCAGGGGATGGTGGCTTTTTTTAAGAAAATTTATAAGATTGTGGAAGGTACTGAAATCATGGAATTG